>NW_006399855.1:2001527-2003328 GCF_000299155.1 Elephantulus edwardii | reverse complement strand
TAGACGGAGCCTCAGAATCCTTGCCTCCAAGGAGCAGCCCATTTTAACCCTCTCCAGGATGAATCTGTTTGTTTTCTTAGCAGTCCATGGTACCCTCAACACTCTTCTCCAACACCAAAGCTCAAAAACATCAATTCTCTTTCTATCCTCCCTGGTCATTGTCCACCTTTCTGAAGCATAACAAGTGATTGCAAAGTCCATGGCCTATACCAGACGCACCTTAGTCTCCAGAGACACACTGTTGCTCTTCAGTACTTTAGAGAGGTCCCTAACAGCAGACTTTCCCGTCACAATGCGTCTTTTAATTTCCCAGCTCCTGGTGCCAAGAGTATTGTTTGTGGAGCCAAGCAAACTAAAGCTGTGAACAATCTCAGTCTCTTCACCATCTATCCTGATGGTGCCAATTAGTCCAGTGGTGAGAATCTTTGTCTTCTTGACATTGAGCCTCAATCCATATTGAAGGCTGCAGTCCTTGACCCTCTGCAGCAAGCGCTTCAGGATTTCTGACATACTTGAGTCAAATCTGCAATCACTTTGTCAATCCAACTCGTTCCACTTTTTCACTGTCCCTCCAACTTTTCAGGCATGATGCTTCCCTCCAAGGAATAATCTCCTCCTTGCAACATGCCCAAAATATGTGAGACGAAGCTTTGTTATCTTTGCCTCAAGAAGCCTTCTAATTGCATTTTTACCAAGACCTACATGTTTCTGCATTTGGTAGTCCATGGTATATTCAGTACTCCAGTATCACAGCTCAAAGGCATCAATTCTTCTTCTAGAATCTTTATTCACTATCCAGATCTCAGATGCATAGAAAGTGAGTGAAAAAAGATGGCTTGGATCAGGCAGATCTTAATCCTCAAATTTATATCATTACTCATCAATAATTTGGAGAAGTCTCTGACAGCAGACTTTACCAATGCAGTATGTCTGATTTCCCTGACTGCTGGTACCAAAGATCTTAATTGTGGATCCATGTAAAATGAAGTTACTGTCAGTTTCCCTATTGGTCCAGTGGTGAAAATTTTTGTTTTCTTGACATTGAGATGTAATTCGTATCTAAGGTTGTAATCTTTGATCATCTGCAGCAAGCACTTTAAGTCCTCTTCACTTTCAGCTGCATAACCCTGGCAACTGAAAGGTCTACTTCCAATCCTGATGCCACATTCTTTTACACATAATCAGGTTTCTCAAACAATTTTCTCAACATACAAACTGAATAGATATAAAGATACAACTCTGACACATACTTCCCCCCCCCCCATTTTAAACTTTGTAGCGTTTCCTTGTTCTGTTCTCATAACAAACTCTTAGTGTAGGTATAGGTTTCACATGAACACAATTAAGTGTCATGGGATTCCCATTCTCAATTTTAACCTTAATTTGTTATGATTTACACAATAAAATGCCTTTGCCGCATCAGTAAAGTATAAACAAATATACTTCTGTTACTCTCTGCTTTAGCCAAGATCCATCTGACATCAGCAATGATATCCTGGGTTTCATAGTCTCCTCTAAATTCATCTTAAACTTCTGGAAATTCATTATGCACTGTTCTAGCCATTTCTGGATAATCTTCAACAATATTTTGCTGGCATATAATATTAATAATATTGAGAATTTCCACATTCTGCAGGATCACCTTTCTTGGAAATGGGAATAAATATGGATGTGACTAGAAAAGTGCAGAACCCATACCCACTGGTGAGAGTCAGCGCCCAGAGCCATCAGGGGCTTTAAGCTCGTTGCCCACTGCTGTGGTGTGGACAGCTGAAACCCAGGCCCCAACAGGCACCTGGGG
>NW_006399855.1:1991154-2000927 GCF_000299155.1 Elephantulus edwardii | reverse complement strand
AAGAGATACACCTGAAAAATGAAGATAGAGAAAGACTAAAAAGGGTGGAAAAAATATACCAAGCAAGTGGCAACCAAAAAAAAAAAAAAAGAAAAGTGCAGAACAAGAGATTTCTTTTTGTTCCCCTCCCCCTACAATTGTGGGATTTAGTAGGAAGAACATTACAATCTGGGATTGGGTTTGGGAAGGATGTAGGCTGTCTTCTTCAGTGCAGGAGACAGCTAGCTCAGCTCCTAAGCCCTCAGCCAACACCCTCTCAGCCCTTGGTCCTGCTCAGATCTGGCTTCTGTGCTCCAGGTTAGTGTTAACAAGTTCTTGGCACCACTGAGAAGTGTCCTGAGTCACTGCAGCCCACCTAGAAGCCTTCAGCCTCCAGCCTTCCTTACTCTGGGTGGGCTGGCTCACACTGGGAGCCCATGTTTGGGTGCCAGCTCCTGGTCTTTCTGCTCTTTCTCACTGTCTCTTGGGCCTACAAGGTTCTGAGAACAGGGGCCCCTGCTACAAAGGGAGCACTTCATTCTGGCTCTTCTCTCTTGGCTATAGTTAGGTTCCTTCTTTGCTCTGGGGTTGGCTTTCTTTTGAAACACAATGGAAAGGCAAATTGACCAACCAATTCCCTTACAGAGCTCCACCAACCTGTCTGCTGGTCTCACATCCACCAGTGTTCCATGTACCTTCTTAGCAGTATGAGCAGGCTGTCTAAATCCTTCAACAAGCCACAAGAACATAATTTGCATGCATTCTGCAGGTGTTACAAAACCACAGATCCCCAGAAGGGCCACTGTAACGAACAGGGAGGCAGGGAACTCTCTCAGACCATCAATCTGATACTCTCAGATGGTGCCAATGAGCCAATACACAAAGCCAAGCAACTGCATCTTAAAAGAATAAATCCAGATGTCACAGCTCCCTGGAGATCCTCTCAAAAACACTCCCTTTTCCATCAACTCCTCAGGACACTACCCCCAACCCCCAGATGTGGTGCCAAGATCCAGGACACTGTACACCTTATGCTGAGGAATTTATAGGCATTGCTGGATCATCACTGCTAAGTTCCTGGCATCTCTTGCAGCTCTGAACCTTTGCACACCTGGCAAGCAAAGATGTTGTACGCTAGGCCTGGGGGCAGACAAGGACAGTACAATCCAGCAGCTGCAGACAGGTAGTTCGAGGCACGAGGGGTCCAAGACAATCAATGATGGAATTCAAGATCATTTTATGCCTCCACCCTGCTGTGGGGGGCATTGCTCTGACACCACTGGGCACACTGGAACCTTGAGCACTAGGGTACAGAAAATGGCAGTAGAGTCGCTGAAAGGGACCTCTGCATACCCCAGCAAAATAGGGGCAGTCGATTGTCCAGAAGAAGCCAGTGGATTGTAGTATAGTCCATCCAGTGGCGGGGCCCTGGCTGGAGTGCTCACTGGCGCCATGGTCTCCACCACACACCCTGAAAGGGAGTTCCTAATGGTGATGGATCAATTCTCTATATTGTGGTAGTAATTACCATGTTTACAGGTGACTACAAAACTACACACATACAGTGCTTGTAAAACTGGTGAAATGTACACAAAGTCTATTAATAAAATGTGACCATAAGAAAACATAAAGAGGAAAGAAGATGGAAGCTACCTGGAACCATCTGTTTTTTACACCTTCCTGTGAATCTTTAATTATTTGAAAAGTCCTCAGTTTGTTTTGTAAGCATCAGTCCTTCTTTTCAAATACCATGTAATCTGTATTTCTTTTACTCTTTTGACAAACCTAAGTGTGCTGTTAGCCTAAAAGTTGGCTTTTGTTAAGCTATAATTAGCCCTCTCTGGTCTCTAGCTACCTAAACTAAGGACATATGGTCTTGCAAATCAGCATCAGCTGTGAAACTAGGATAAGAAAAAGAGTGCTTTCCACACTCCATAGCAAGACTTGAGACAAGCAAGAATTGTGGTGACAAGACCATGGTAGTCACTGCTGTGGCAAGGTGTGACCGGAGGCTTCTTGCATTTGTGCTTATCACAAAGATTTTTGCTGTTCTTGCTGGATGCTTCAAGGAGAAGGTGACTTATAACTACTGTTGTTCTTGTTGTTGTTGTTGTTATGTGCCGTCGAGTCACTTGTGACTCACAGCGACACTATGTACGTACAACAGCCCTAAACTCTGCTCTGTCCTGTGCCAATTGCACTGTCTCTGATACACCCATCCCGATTACCCCAGTCACTCACTGAATCAATCCACCTCATAGAGGAACAACTCTGAGGCAAACCTTGTTGGATGATTTGGATTTGACTGCTGAATTGAAACCAGAGCCTAGCTAGACTAATTGAGGAACTGTGCCTCAGAACTGCTGGATTAAACCCAGGACTTATTTTGGGAGATATTCTTTACCTCCCCCATTCTCCAACTTCCTTCCCTAATAAACCCCATTGTTGGTACCATTGTGAGTCAACAACGAATAAACAAACCTCTTGCTGCTGCTGTGGCTCTACAGGGATCATGGGGCTTGGCTACAGGCTCTTTGTGTGCTTTCTTGCTCTAGAAGGGTTATGGTCTGTGCTATTCTTACTCCCTTTCAGAGATGCACATGGCTTTGTGCCCCTATGTCCCCTTTTCTCCTCTTTAGACACTAGGTGCATTTTGTGTTGTTTTAGCTGTTAATGTTCAGCTCAACTCTGAACACGTTCCCTATAAAGTCCCACATGGTTATGAGATGATTTAAGAAAGTCACTGCTGCAACAATGAATGAATGGAAATCCAAAACCCCTGTAATGTTCATTAAAATTAATAAAATTTAATAAAAAGAAAGTCACTGCTTCCACCTCCAACTCTACACATTGACAACTCCTAGACACTAAGATTCAGGTCACAGGAAGTCAGCATTACCCAATCTAACCATTCCAAAACAAATTTTCATCGACATCTGAGACTATATACTGACAGAAAAACAACAGTTTTCGCCCAAAGGTAATAAAGGAGGTCAGAATTGCTTCCACTGTGGAAAGCTGGGCCACTTCAGTAGACAATGTCATAGACGAGAACCAGAGATAGGCAAGAGAGTAGAGAGGAAGCTCCCACTCACTTGTTTTAACTGTGGTTCTGAAGGACACTTGGCCAAGGGTGGCCCACATATGGTCCTCATGGCTGACAGGTCCCAGCTCCCAGCTGGAAACAAAGGAGGACGCTTCAACGATTTAGATCCTCCCAGAGGAACTGTGGGTGAGCATTAACATTACTGGTAAGTATATTCATTTTCTCCTGGACACAAGAGCCTACTATCTGGTCCTAAAAGCCTTCTGAGGTCCTAACTCTTCTCACTATTTCTTAGTTGTTGAAATTGACATTAAACCTCATAAGCAGTTCCTTACTTCACCTCTGCCTTGCATGAGGACTTCCGAGTTGTAAAACAACCCAGTTGAACCTCTACATCTTGAGATCCCTAACCTTTATGCTATAATAGACAAAGTGCTAGTCAATAGGCCTTTTATTGTAAGAACTACCTTCCCTCTGTAACTTCATTTGTGCCACTATTAGAGCCTCTATGTGGAATATTACTGCTTTTCAATTTTTGACTCATGTACTTTTAACTTGGTAATTAAATTTGTGTCTTCTAGGCTGCAACACTTCCATGTTACATCTTCAAGGATATGAACATGCACGGCTAAGCACAACTGATAACAGTGCATCTAAATTCCAAAATCAATCTCCATAATAGTCTATGTTTCCTATTGCCAAAGGGGCCCTTTAGAGTAATGAGAGAAGATCTTCACCCTGAAACCTACAGCGTCCCTTTCCAGCAGGAAGTAGCTAAGAGAATACGCCATCCCCTTTTCCTTATGAATCAGGGTGAAGTCTCTCTCAAGGAGGAGTGACAGGGAATGGCAAAGAACACACTGACAAAGGAGAGTAATCAGAACTGGCTTTGGCAAGCACTGTGGCAATTGGACAATTAAAACAGACTTTCAAGGGGGGGGGGAAGAATGAACTGGGGAGGAGGGTAGAGAAAATAGTGCAACAATGACTGAATGAAAACCCTAAATCTCTGTAAATGTTCATTAAAATTAATAAAATTTCATAAAAATAATAAAAAACAACAGTTTTCTAACAATTACCCAAAATTTAAGGAAATATTACATTTATTTCATAACAATTTCAATTAGTCTAGACTAGATTTTCAAAGTGTGCTGCTGTTTGTTGTTATGTGCCCGTTGAGTTGCCTGCGACTCATAGCGACCCTATGTACAACAGCCCTAAACTCTGCTCTGTCCTATGCCAATTTCATGATCTCCAACACACTTACCCCCATTACCCTAGTGACTGAATCAATCCACCTCATAGAGGATCTTCCTCTCCTGTGCTGTCCCTACACCCTCTCAAGCATGACGTCCTTCTCCAAGGACTGGTCTCGCCTAACAAAATGTCCAAAGTATGTCAGATAAAGCTTCAGAATCCTTGCCTCTAAGGAGCAGCCTGGTTTAACCCTCTCCAGGATGAACCTGTTCATCTTCTCAGCAGTCCATGGTATATATTCAATACTCTTCTCCAACACCACAGCTCAAAGGTGTCAATTGTCTCTCTATCATCCCTAGTCATTGTCCAGCTCTCTGACACATAGCAAGTGATTGCAAAGACCATGGCCTGTATCAAACGCACCTTAGTCTCTAGAGAGACACCATCGCTCTTCAGTACTTTGGAGAGGTTACAAACAGCAGACTTTCCCATCACAAATGTCTTTTAATTTCCTGGCTGCTGGTGCCAAGAGTTGACTACAAAGCCAAGCAAACTAAATCTGTGAACAATCTCAATCTCTTTACCATCCACCCTGATGGTGCCGATTGGTGAGAATCTTTGTCTTCTTGATATTGAGCCTCAATCCATATTGAAGGGTACAGTCCTTGACCCTCCGCAGCAAGTGCTTCAGGTCCTCCTCAGTTTCAGCAAGTAGGGTTGTGTCATAGGCATAATGCATATTGTTGATGAATCTGCTGCCAATCCTGATGCCACATTTCTCCTCATAGAGTCCAGCCTCCCTGATAATCTGTTCCCCTCAAGTATTTCTGGTAACTGTAATGGGTGAAACCAGGAGATATTCAGGTAATAGTCACCAAAACCTCCCCAGGCCTAAACAGTAAAATTACTTTTATTAATCACTGCATCTGATATCTGCCAAATGACAGAAAAACCATATTCAAACAGCCCTTTTTCAAAGTCTAACAAGTTCACTGAAAGAAGACACTTCACATTTAAAATATATCATGAAAACAGCAGCAAATACAAACAAATGTTTACACTTAAGCAGCATTCTAAAAAAAAGAACTCATTGCAAAAATACCTGCTTCCTAGAGCATGCTCTTAACGTCTACAGGGCAATCTGTTTCACTACTAAAGTAAAACCGAGTAAGAAATGAAACTTTGCAGTAATTAGGCAACTGATAAAGTACATCAATTATCTAGTGTCCATATGGATGCACACCACTTTGATGATGAGCTATAAAGAAGTGAATGCAGGGAAGTTTGTGAGCTAGTGTATTTTCCAGAAGTCACTTTTCTCCAAAAAGATGGATGAAATATGGTCATTGCCCTCAAAAAGCACTGTTAAAAGATAAGTAAACACAAAACCAAGCCGCACCAGTAGCCATTTAGCTGATTTCAACTCATGGCAAGCCCGTGTGTTTCAGAATAGAACTATATTTTACAGAGTTTTCAAGATTTATAATTTGGAAGCAGATAGTCTGTCTTCGTTCCTAGGAGCATCTGGGTTTAAACCATCAACTTCTTGTTAGTAGTCAAATGCTTAAGCTATTGTATTATTCAGGGATCCATATGTTATAAGGTATAATGGAGAAGTTATGTTCAAAAGGCTGCTATTTTTTTTATGATTCATTGAGTCAACATCGGTCCTGTAAGACAGAATAGAGCTATTCCATAGGCTTTCCTAAGCAGTAATATTTTCAGAGTAGATTGCCAGAGCCCACAGATTGATGGGAAAAAATTGATAATGACATTTCAGATAAGGATCTCATAGTTACGGCCTCCATAAGAAAAAAAAAAACCAATCACAAAATGGGCAAAAGACATGAAAAGATTCTTCACAAAGGATGATATTCAGAATGCCAAGAAATGTATGAGAAGTGTTCAAAATCAATAACCATTAGCTACAAATCAAAACAGTGACATACCATCTCATTCCAGCAACAGTAGCAAAGTTTTACAATAGAGCTAATAATAAATGTTGGAAAGGATGCAGAGTGAGTGGAACTGTAATACACTATTTGTAGGACTATAACATGGTACAGCTGCTATGGAAGACAGTTTGGCATTTCCTTGAAAAGCTGAAGACAGAAATCCTATATGACCCAGCTATTCTACTACTAGAAATCTATGCCAAGGAAATCAGAACTGAGACATGAACGGTGATATGTATGACCTATGTTCACAGCAATGTTATTCAAAATAGTAGAACAATGAAAACAGCCCAAATGCCCATCAACAAATGGATTGTGGTACATCCACACAATGGAACATAGCACTAAAGAAGAGTAATTTCATAAAATACTAAATAACATGGGAGAGTCTAGAATGCATTATGCTGAGCGAAATAATCAGTCACATAAGGCCAAATACTGCAAAAGCTCATTTCTGTGAAAACAAGAGGATAAAAGAGCAAGATATGTATAAATGTTCAAAAGGGGAGAGGGAAGGAGAGAAGGCAGAAAAAAAAATCACTGGGAAAGTTGAAGTTAGTAGGTGGACAGGGGGTGAAGAAATAGTAAAGTATCAATGGGGACTTGAAAAGACCCACTGATAAGAGCCATAGATCAATAGTAATTAAATAAAATATAATGTATATGAATGACCGTATAACACAAAATATACATGACTAAGACACAATGTTATGAGTGACTATATAAAACACAAAGTACATGTATGAAACATGATGAATATAATGAATGTATGCAAACCAATAAAATTTAAAAAAAAAAAAAAAGAAGAGTAGATCTCCAAGTCTTTTCTCTCATGGAATTGCTGATGGGTTCAAATCTAAAACCACTCAGTTGGCAACAGAACACTTTTCTATTACACCATCACAGCTCCCTTTTCAAAAAGTGTCTTTAAATCATTAATAAGTGAAACATGGTACATCTGTTCTACCCATATAAATTCCCATGTTGCCTCCTATTAATGTTGTTACATACTGTCAAGTCAAAACCGGCTCATAGCTGGGTTTTCAGAGATAGTAAAATCACTTAGAAGGAAACTGTCCACCTCTCTCCCTTGGTGCAGTTTAAACTATGTGTCTTTGGGCTCGCACAGCAAGTCCTTATCACTGAGCCACCAGAGCTCCTTATGTTGCCTCTGCGAAGCTTTAAACAAAAAAAATCCCACAACATCCTGGATCAATGTCTCAGAGAAGATAATGTCTCTGTTTAAAATCCAATACCATATACACCTAGTCCATATTACTGGGTTTATATAACCACACCTTTTTTCAGCACTAATATTACAAGGTAATCTGTTTTTGTATTTGGAATAGTACATACAGTCCAAAATGCCACTGTCTATCAAAAATTATGGATTTGTCACTCATATATCAAATAGCTTATAGCACTGACAGTGGATTTTTGTATGGCCTTACTATACATAGGCATATATCATTTTGTATAATTTAGTATTTGGTAATTTAGTAAGCCTTTAAGAAGTAACTCATTTAGATTTTAATGAGTTTCACTTCTTATACTAAGGTTATAACCCATCCAAAGTGAAAAATAATCTACATATACTAAGAAATTGTAGGCATCATTATAGAATAATAAAAATGAGTATTTTCTTGAGAAAGTGGTAATAATTTCTTTTGTGTTTTATTTTTTGTGATTTTATTGAAGGTTCACGTTTATTCATTGTTGCATTTTCCTTCCTCCTCATCGTTTCTCCCTCCTCCAGTCCACTCTGCAATGCACCTCTTGTACCAGACTGCTGTCATACAAATAATGTCTAATCATACATTCCTCTGACAGTTCTTCCCTTTATCTGTTCCAGTGCAGTGTTCACTATCTATTCACTTTTTTCCTATTCTCCACCAACCCACTCATGTCAGTCCTAATTTATAACATTGGTGCTATGCAATATTTGTCCTTTTGTAACTGAGAGCATAATTCACTCAGCATAATGTCTTCCAGACTCACCCATATTATAGTATTATACAGTTCATTGTTTTTCTCTTTTGATACTGATTTTTCTTCACTTTGCTGCATTTATGTAACAATTATCTCCATATAATCTGGACAATTATAGAAAGAGGAAATAGGCTAGAGGGCATGGCAGATAGAGTAAAAAGCAAGTAAACAAGGATAAAAGTTGCATCTTTTAGGAATGTCCTCCGGAAAGTATTTAGAACAATGACTTACATGTCACCAATGTTGCAGGATAGTGAACTGGAAAGTAAAACCATTACCCAGATTCATCATCTTTGAGGAAAATACAGAAAAAGAAAGATAGTAATGTGATAAGGAACACATTTCTGATACTAGCATCACAGATGGCGAATGGGTTTTGGATTCCCTTTACTTCAGAGATTACTTGAATAAATATAGTTTTGATATTAATAGAAAAACTGATTGAATTTCAAAAACTGAAAATTCTCTTATTCAACAATCATATACTATATATGTTCACAGTTTGGGACAGCTGATATGGTAGATGATAAGATGAAACCATCACCAATAAACATTTTTAATAATAAACGATAATAGATTAATTAAAAACTATAATAAAGTGCTGGAAATTAATGACAGGGTTAGGGAGGGCCATCACGGAATTCCCAGAATGATACATAAAGAAGACAGAAAGGTTAAAAAGATAATCAGTATTAAGTAATAAATTATAATGGAAAATAAATATGAACTTCAAATGTTATAAACAGATTTTACTGATGTAATTATTTACTTAACACATATATACATAAAATATGCCAGGCATTATACTAAGACTTTATCTGTGTCTATCTGTTTATTCCATACTAACAACTTTAAGATAGGTATTAATTTTATTTTTTTTAAACAGATGAGAAAATTGATACAGAAACAAACTGAACAATGTGTCCTAGGCCATTCAACCGGTAAGCGGATGCCTCCATTTATCCAGTGCTATCCAACAGAACTTTGTCATATGCAGATATGATGAGCATGATGAGGTAAATCCATTATACATTTTACTTAATTTATCATATGTGAGTAGGAGCTACCATTCTGGAGAGTGCCGATTTCGCTGTTAAATGCCTAACTGCCTTTCAGATGGTCTCAATGACAAGCAAGTGAGGAATACTGCAAATCACCAGATTCAATTTTAAAAGTTTAAATACTTTAAAAAAAACTATGAGATATCATCTCATCCCAGTCAGAATAGCAAAATTTAACAGAACAGCAAGCAACAAATGCTGGCGAGGTTGTGGAGAAATTTGAACCCTTACTCACTGCTGGTGGAAGTGTAAAATCGTGCAAGCACTGTGGAAGGTGGTATAACGCTTTCTCAAAAAGTTACAAATAGAGATACCATTTGACCCAGCAATTCCACTACTGGAAATACACCCCAAAGATACCACAACTGACATCCAAGTAGATATATGCACATCCATGTTTATCGTGGCTTTGTTCATAATAGCAAGGAGTTGGAAACAATCTAAGTGCCCTTCAACAAATGAATGGATAGAGAAGCTGTGGTATATTCACACAATGGAATACTATGCTGCATTGAAAAACAAGGAACTCATGCAATATTATTCAAA
>NW_006399855.1:1977446-1988749 GCF_000299155.1 Elephantulus edwardii | reverse complement strand
CATGAATGTAGGAAAATTAGATATTGTTAAGGAAGAAATGGAACGCATAAATATTGACATACTAGGCATTGGTGAGATGAGATGGACTGGCATGGGACATTTTGAGTCGGATGACCATATGATATATTACTCTGGAGATGAAAGTACTTTTTACTACTAGTGGAAAATATTTGTTTTCTTTCTAATACCTTTTTTTGTACTATACAGATTCTGGGATTCACAGGTTTCAATATATTAGGCATTCTAAAAGATTGGCAATGTAAGATCAATAATAATAATAATAGCTTACATTTAATCTTTACTATGGGTCAGACATTGCATTAAATTCTTTATGTCTTATCTCACTTAATTCTCATAAGCCTCTGATACTATCTTTAATTTCCCCATAAAGAATTCAATGTATGAAGGGATTAATTTGCCAAAACTTACATAGTAAAAGGGTAAAACATTCAATTCTGAAGCTCTAATCTGCCTCTCAACCACTTCTCTATTACATTTTTTTCTTCATGAAGTCAGTCATGTAACTATGTGCCAATCTAGCAGTAAACTGTGAAAAATCTCTAAAAGACCTTTATAATTAAGCCAATCACACAACTTTCCTACCAGTTATGTGTGTGTGTGTGTGTGTGTGTGTGTGTGTATGGGAATAGGCATATTCAGATAGGTAGTATAATTTAAGAAGTTACCATAAAAACCAAAACGGCTTTAAGAAATAGAATATGAACATTAAGTCCTCCACGTGACTAGAGAGAACACTTGACTAGAGAGAACTGTGACAGAGATCTTCATTGACTTGCCCCAAAGTTACCTGATCATAGGCCTAGGGTAACAATGTAGGTTTCTGATTCTTATCTCATCACTATCCCTCCAACTGTATTATAAATGGCCAAATTTGTTTTTGCTGCTCCTCATTAAACCTGTGCAATCCCTTACCACCAAAGACATACACACACACACACACACACAGAGACACACACACAAACACAGAGTGTTACTATGCAACAGTTTTTTAATCTTATCCTCATTACTATTTAAATGACATCTGTTTGTACATTTATTCTCTATGCCACTGGATATAGCACTAACAGTATTGTTCTACTGCAACTAATAAACCAAGAAGTCTGGAGGTAAGAATTGGTGCAAATGCTCTCAAGGAACCAGATTTCAACTTTTCTTTCCACTATGTTGCTTGTGGCCTCATGATCACTTTATACTTATTCCAACAATAGCATCTGCATTCGTATTCCAGGTAGAAAGAAAACTAACAATGAAGCAGAAGCAGAAGATTTTTCAAAAAGTAAAACATACTTGGAAATTCACAGCAGGTTGTTGCTTACATGACAGAAAAACAGGACTTATTTTTTAACGGAGCATATTACCATTTCTAACAAAATCAAGGTTATGCAGTTAATACAGTTGGCCAATAACCAAAAGACTGGAGGTCTAAGTCCATTCAGAGGCACTTCAGAAGAAAGACTGGTGATCTACTTCTGAAAAAAATCAGTGACAACACTATGGAGCACAGCTATTGGACACAAAAGAAGCTGCCATGAGTCAATAATGACTTGGCAACAACTAGTTCAACTGCTTACTGTCGTTGTTATTGTGTGCTGTAAAGTCAGAACCACACCTTACCTTCCAGAGGGTTTTCAGAGGCAGTTAATCACTTGGGAGATTGCTCACCTTTCTTGCACAGAGAAGCTGGTGGATTTGAACTGCTAGCCTTTGGGATTGCAATGCAGTTTCTTACCATTATAGGCCACCAAAGCTCCCTAGTTACAAGTTATTGGTTAGTAGTGCTGGTAGTAAAGGAAATGAGTTCTGAGTAACTAATTAATGGAGAATCCAAACTATCAATAATTTCATCTTACTTGGATCCACAATCAACACTCTTGGTATCAGCAGTCAGGAGATTGGGCAAGTCAGCTGTCATAGACCTCTCTAAAATGAGCAATAATGTCAGTGTGAAGACTAAGATGTTCCTGATTCAGACCATCGTCTTTTCCACTACTTGCAACTGAGAGCTAGAAAATGAGGAGGAATGGCAGAAAAATTGATGTCTTTCGCTCTGGTGCTGAAGGAGAGTACAGAATATATCTCATGGGCTGCCAAAAGAACAAGAGGTTTGTCTTGGAAAAGGTGCAGCCAGAGTGCTCCTTGGAGGCAAGGATGGCAAAGCTTCAACTCTCACACTTTGGACATGTTACTAGGAGAGGCTACTTCTTGGAAAGGGACATTATACTTGAAAAAGTAGAGGGTCAGTGAAAGAGAAGAAGATTCCCAGAGAGATGTGTTTACACCGTGATTGCAGCAATGGACTCAAGTGTATCAGAGATGGTGAGGATGGCACAGGATAGGACAGGATTCAGAGCAGTTGTTTATAAGGTCACTATGAGTTCTACAAAACCACACCTAAGGAAAAAGTTGCAACGGTTGTCATAAACAACCATTTCTCAAACTCTCATTAAATCTCGCTTATCAAAGTATCTTTTTAGTTACTCTTGATAAATTAGAAAGAACTAAAACAACTAAATATACTGTATCAGGTATTAGGATTTCAATTTTTTTAAGCTTATGTGGTCAATATATATATGTGGCAAAATAGGACTGTATTTTATAAGCAAAAAGTTTTTATTTGATAGTTAACAAATCTAAAAGGGCCATCTACATATTTCTGTCTATGGTTTAAGTTATTACCAACAGTAACATATTGCTTATATTAATATATATTATCTAAACATTTTATTACAATCCTAATTATCTAAAAACTTTCCCCTGAAATACAAATGTGCTGTTGGATCAATTCCAACAATGACTTTATAGGACAGAAGACTGTCCCCTAAAGTTTCCAAGGCTGTAAAGTTTTTCAGAAGCTGATTTCCAATCTTTTGGTCATAAAGTAGCAGCTGGTGGGCTTACACCAGCTACCTTTTGGCTAGTAGCTGGGATCGTAGCCACTATATCATCAGGGATTCCTTTTAATTTAGCTTAATCATAGTTTTAGATGGGAGTAAACAGAATGGGATTAAAAATGTTTAGTAAACAAAAACACTTATTTTAATGAACACTTCTGGGTCAATCTAATACATATAATAATATATATATGATTTTTATAATATAATAATAATAGACTACTTCTGACCTAGAAGAGTGAAAATGAAAACATATCAAGGACTGCTTTTTGTTAGGAGTCATGTTTGATCTATGAAAGGTCATGTGCTAAAGAAGAGGAGGGGGATAGGACTTGACATTCTGATGGAGCAGCATGCTTGGGGGACAGCAGGTACCTGAGGTAGCTGGCATGGAATGTGCACAAATAGATCAAGGGCTACAGTTTCTTATTGTTATTAGGTGCCATTAAGTTGAGTATGCTTCATACCAACCTTATAAACAACAGACCTAAACTTTGTCCTATTCTTTGCCATCCTTATCGCTGTGACAGTCACTGTGTCAATCCACCTAGTTGAGGGTCGTCTTCTCTTTCGCCAACCCACCACCTTTCGAAATATAATGTCCCTCTCCAAGGAATAGCCTCACTTACCTACATGTTCAAAATATGAGAGAAGAAAACTTTTGCCATCCATTCCTCCAAGGAGCACTCAAACTGTAATTTTTCCAACACATAACTGTTATCTACCTCTATTAGAATTTCCAGGACATTTTACCCATTTACCAAATTTTATTGTAACTGTTGTTTGTTGTCTTAGGTTATCTGTATATGAATTCCTTTAGGATACATTTTGTACCATTGTATCTGTACAACTCATAACGACCCTATGAACAACAGATCTAACCCAGTCCTCTCCCACACAATCCTCTTCATTTCTGACACACTTGAGCACCCTGCTGAAATTACTGCGTTGGTCCAACTCACTGCTGACCCTTCACCTTTCCAAGCACAATGCCCCTTCTAACAACATGTCCCAAGTATGGGGGATGAAACTATTGTCATCCTTAACCTCTAAGGAGCACTTTAATTGCACTTTCTCCAAGACATATCTATCTGTTCTTTTGGCAGTCCATGGGATACATTCTCCAAAACAACTCAGAGGCATAGATCCTTCTGTCATCCTTAGTCACTCTGCAGCTCTCAGATGCATAGGAAATGATTGAAAAGACTATAGCTTGACTCAAGCACACCTTAATCTTCAAACTAACACCACTGTTCCTCAGTAATTTGGGAGTTACTTTTACAGCATGCTTTCCCAATGCAATACATTTTTTAATCTCTTGACTGCTGGTGTCAAAGGTACTGACTGTGCATCCACACAAGATCAAAGCATCAGTTATTTCAAGCTTTTCTCCACCTATCATGATGTTGTCAATCGGCATGGTAGTGAAGGTTTTTGTCTTCTTGATGTGATCCATGTTAAAGGCTGCAGTCCTTGTCCACTGCAGCAAGCATTTAAAGTCCTCCTCACTTTTGTAAAGCAAAGTCATGTCATCTGCATAACACAGGATATTGATGAGCCTTCCTGCTACCCTGATTTTTCTTCATAGTGTCCAGTGTCTCAAATCCTTTGCTCATACAAGGGTGTTTATAGAGCCCACCACGGAGATTGAAGCCCACCTGTGTCTCGGCCCAGGGACTTTCCGGGGCCTGTACCAAGGTCCAGGCCTTTTCCTGGCCACTGTCTTGTTCAAGGGAGAAGGCAGAAAGACAGACACGTGCCTGCTGCCCCATACCCAGGGATTTGGACTTTGCGCTGCCACCTTGATGAAACTCTGTCACTTGTGTCATGATATCTGTATGTCTGTTGGTCCTCAGGGGTATGCTCTTAGCAGTATAATCATCTATCAGTTTCTTGTCTTGGGGAGTGATCTGCATGTTGCTGCACTTAATAGTTTAGATATGTACTACATGTGTGCTTGCTTATCATAAGCTCTTACAGTGCTTATCTGTCAGATGCTGTACTAATGTAGAGCTTCCTGATTAAGACAGACTAGGAAGGACTGACCATCCACTTTTGAAGTAACAAGCCTTCAAAAATCACTATATCTAGGATAGAGTAAATGTTACTATATCTACAAATTAAGATTAATGAAGAAGCTAGTATAATCATCCAAAGGTGAGATGTTAAGACTAGAAATAAGGTATGAAAAAACAAGAATGAAAGGTTAGGACAGATATCAAACCCCTCATGTTTAACTCACAGGACAGTCTTTCAGGGACTCATTAAAAATCTAGTCTTGGCTGACCTCGTGACACAAAAGTAGCACATTTGACTCAAAAATCTAGTTTGACTTTAAGAATTATTTTAGTAAGTTCAGTTACCAAGTTTCCACCCTGCAAATATTTGTTTGTTTACATTTATACTATACATATATAATAGAGAACCTGAATCATTAAGAGATTAAATCACTTAGCATACCTCTGCTTCACAAGATAAACATGTACCATTTCTAACAGGAATATGAGGCCTTTAAAGAAGAAATACCATGCTCTTCTGTAATTCAGCCATAAAAGGATTTACGCCATACTTTACATCATTCAAATAGTTTGAATGATGTTGCTTTAGTCTAACCAGACTAAGCAGAGCACCTAAGAAAAACTGTAACAATTTACTTTTTCTTGTAGCACAGTACCACTAATCCTATCCCTTTCTCTAGTCCACAAAAATAACTTTTTTTTTAAATGATGTCTTTGAGTTGTGGTGCTGAAGAACAGCAGTTATCTCATGAACTACCCTACCCAAAGAACAAACAGATACATCTTGGACAAAGTGCAGCCAGTGTGCTGCCTGGAGGCAAAGATGACCAAGCTTCATCTTATGTACTTTGAGAATGTTGTTAGGAGAGAATAATTCTTGGAGAGGGTCATCACGCTTGGAAAGGTGGAGGATGAGTGAAAGAAAGGACCCCCCCCTCCACAAGATGGATTGTCACAATAACTGCAGCATAGGGCTCAATTTTGTCAGAGACGATGAAGATGGCACAAGATAGGACAGAGTTCAGCTCTGTTCATAAAACTGCTTCATA
The DNA here is from genome assembly GCF_000299155.1 of Elephantulus edwardii. NCBI lineage: Eukaryota > Metazoa > Chordata > Mammalia > Macroscelidea > Macroscelididae > Elephantulus > Elephantulus edwardii. Next base: position 1,982,770 of record NW_006399855.1, on the reverse strand, counting down.
CTTGACCCAATAGCATCTAACGACAAGTTCATGGTGGCCTTGTACCAAAATATACAAGCCTCCTATACTAGTCTTCTCTGATAATACAAACATTTCAGAAAACAGTGGCTTAACAAATGAATGCTCATTCATTCATTCATTCATTCATTCTTTTAGTCAATGATTGATTAATTCAATGTTCCAGACACAGGCAAAGACCTCTCAATTTTTGATCCCCTACTGACTGAACAATATCAGATACTTTATAAGGCCTTTACTAAGAAGTGAGAAAAGGATGAATGAACAAAGCATAAATGAACAAATGCTACATATTTTGTTTACTTTTCCTTAAGAAAAGGATTGGGGGTTTTTCCCAAAGATAATTATCCTTTGCCCAAGATTGTATTTAAAAACATTTATCCTTATGCATTTCAAATGCCAATCAATTGTATTTGGTTCCTTACCTCATAATTAAAAAGAAAAATAATATATACTCATTAGAATTCACTTTTAGGTAATATTACCAGGCCTCTCCCTTTCTTATGATTCTAACTGCGGCAAAATTAAAGTGTTTTTCATTAATATAACTCTCAAACTGTATTTTTATTAAGTGCCCACTGGGTGGGCTACTTGATTAGTCCAACTAAATGACAAAATACTATCTTGGAAAGTATTTTTAATGTTTTCAAGCTTTCCTACTTGGAAAAGGAATTCTTAACCATACTTTGCATTCTACATAAGATGAAATATATTCATTTTGTTTACATCTAGTATCAAGGAAAATTAATCGATCAAAAGTCTCAAACTATTTATTACAATTATTCCATCCTCAACTCTGATACTTCTAGAGTAATTTTTCCATCACAAATAGCTATTTCCTACTTAATAGCATTGATCTTATCCCTTGGAAATACAGTTCTCTCTCTCCTCTGTCTCACCATCTAGTGAAGTTCATAATTCTAAAAATATAATTTAAAACTGTTTCTACTGCCTTTTGACATTTGTCCACGTTAATGATTTTTACAAAATCTGCCAACATTAAAAACTGGTATAATGTAACAATACTTTCCAAAATGACAGAATGAATTGTAAATATGGAAATGAATATTATTACAAACACTATTAATAGAGTTTGGTGATTTTGAGTATTTTGGGAGGGTTATTTCCCCTCAAACATGCTTCTAAGGGGGGAAAATAATTTTTTAATAAATGCCTGTATGCCTTGGTCATCAAAACTTCTATCTAGATAAACTTGAGAACAAAAAGGTTTATTTAATAGTAAATCTCAGTAGTCTTTTTTCTATAATCATATAGCATTTCTTGTCAAATTGGATTTATACTTGTGAGTGTTTGTATATGTACAGGTATTCTGAAAGGCAACATCATTACTTATTCTTTTCTCTGAATATACATAGTCTAAGTAACTAAGATTATAACTGGAAAAAACAAACAACAATGAACACTATTCCAATAAAAAAATTCTGGCTGCTATAAAGGTCAAACTGCTGGAATCTGACATTTTCAATCAGACTGGGATTAAACTAATTAATATGCTTCTGAAATAATAAAAGCAATATACCTTTTGATTATAAATATTAATCAGATATACTGTTTGAATCTTATTATTTGTTTTTACTTGAAAAGACAATGGGAAATAAACATAGGAAACAATTTTTTCAAAGGTACATAATAATTCTGCTTTTAAAATGTATGTGTGGTATTTTTATTAATAACTTAAAATCTATATTCTTCCATTATATATAAGGTTAAATGACTTTCAAGATTTCTTGGCTTCTATACAACTGGATATACTGTATATAAAATATATTATTTTCATGTCATCACACCAAAATATTTTACCTAGGACTTAAATAATTGAGACACTTTAAAATGCAGGTATGGGAATAAGAAAAAAAAAATCCAAAGTAATCTTTATATTATTTCACACATAAAACTTAAATCATTTTAAGACAGAATGTTCTATAATATCTCTTACTGGTAAAAAAGGCTAATAATATGCAAATATATTATCTAATTCTAAACTAGATTAAAATAATGACATTTCTGTTATTGCAAAACTAAGTTGAAGGCCTGTTTTGTTGAAAATTAATTCCTAATTGATATTTACTATTTCAAATGTTTAAAAGCAAAACAAAAGAATTTATAGACTATGTCTTTACACTAGCTTTATAGACTGTAACTCATTTTACAAATCTGTAAATCAGAGATAAAATTTAAAATTTTCTGAAGACATATTGTAGCACACTCCAAACAATGTTATAAATTATAAATACAGCTTTAAACATAAACATCTCTGATAAGATAATCGTAAATAGAGGAAAACCATTATTCCTCTTAAAAGGCACTAAAATCTACCATCTATTGACCAGATTTATCATAGGTTCCTTTATGTTTATATAATTCTTTTTATCAACTATCCACATCATTAATAACTGTCTAGTTCTTTTGCTCTGCTGTAGGCTTAATACCAGCTGGTTCCCTTCTGATTTCGACCATGAATATTTATATTTTAAATTTAAAAGCAAAGATTGCAAATTCTTCTACTTGTAAAATTCATAACGCAAGATCTTCACAAATGCTATGTCATAACCTCTCCTTACTCAGTACCTTTTAATTAAACAGCATGCTTTTAATTTTGGGTTTAAAAACAGTAATAATGAGGCTTGTTAACAATTATGCCACTACCTGATGCTTTTCAAATACCATAAAATGTCGCTGAGAGCAAAAGCTCATTTGAGAACATAAAAAAAAATTTTAAAGCTGTTCTTTAAGTCAATACTTATAAAAATCTCTGAGTGCTTTAAATTGTTCTGACTGTTCATTCCGATGATATTCCTACCTTCTTTCACTGTGGCTGCTTTTTGCCTTGATGGTGTCACCAGCTCCTTTACAATCTGCAAGACTTGAATCATTGCTAGTTAACAAGCCAAAGACTCCAGCTGCTTCCTTCAAAAATCCAACAGGTTTCATCACCAAGAGCTCATTGCAATTCTGCTTTCAGATACTTCAAGCATCAACACAGTTCAACTTCAGAGAAATAAATTCTTTGCCTAGCTATCCATGAAGGCTCTGAAGCAGTTAATAAGAAACAAGGAGAGGATAGGCTGTATCTTCTTGAAATGATGAATTCAAAATTATTTTACCATACAAGAAAAATACCACTCATGACTTTGCAAAGCATTATCCAGTTATAAACAAAATAAAGATAATCTTCTGTAAATTACTAAGTACACTGAAAAGATTTTTCTCTTATAAATCGTAACAAGGGGAAAAGGGCTTTGCTATAAATTCTCAGACAATATGGATCACAGATGCTATGTGCAAGATTTTTGAAACACACTTAGTAGTCAACGAAAATACCTTGCACTATCTCAAGCCTTTATAATTCTTTTCAGCTTCTAAAAAATTTCATCTTTGAAACACATAAAATGTGGATAAAAATAAAAATCTATCTTCCTATCTCCAAGCACCTAGATTTGCATAAAGGATATATAAATATGTAACTTATAAATTTATTATATTTCTTCTCACACACACAACACTGACTGACACTGAGAACACAAATAGAAATCTAAATTTACACTGCATCATAGAAATCCCAAAAGCAGTTTGTGAAGTCTTCAGTCTCACCATGAGAGACATGGATCAGAGAATTTCAAATGAAGTATAATCATTGTCCTTGTAAAGACTTTTAAAGAGCCAAACTAAAACAATTTCTCAATATTTACAAAGTTTGGTATGTTTCTTACTTAGCAGCCTACAGATTTAACTATAAGGATAAATGACATTCAAGCTAATAAAAGTAAAAGTTGCATTTATTAAAGCAATTCTCTGGCAACAATTTGCATCCCTGAGAGCCAAGGGGACCCAATCCTATTTTGCTTCCTTGCTATTTTCTATTATTTTTATCTTTTTAGTTAGCAATATAATAATAATGCCTACATCATCAAAGCTCCTATATTTTGATATTTTCAATGTATCACAAAGTAAAACTATAAGCAAATGAAGACATTTTTTCTGCCTTCAGATAATTAAAAGTTTATTTTAACCAGTTTTTAATATTTATCTGTGTTTCATTGACAAAGACTGTCTGGATCACAACAAACTGTGGCTGACTCTGAGAAGAATGGGAATCCCAGAACACTTGATTCTGCTTATGCAAAACCTATACTTGGACCAGGAGGCAGTCGTCAGAACAGAGCAAGGAGTTACCACAGGTTCAAAACTGGGAAGGGTGTATGCCAGGGATGTGTCCTATCTCAATACCTTTTCAATCTATATGCAGAACAGATCATATAGGAAGCTGGGCTTTATGAGAAGGAATGTGACATCAGGACTGGAGGAAACAACTTGCATTATACAGATGATACAACTCTGCTTGTGGGAACTCAGGAGGACCTGACACTTGCTGCAGAAGGTCAAGGATTGCAGTCTTCAATATGGATTGAAGCTCAGCATCAAGTAAACAAAGATTCTCACCACTGGGCTGATTGGCAGCATCACGATAGATGGTAAAGTGATTTGAGATTGTCAACAGCTTTACTTTGCTTGGCTCCACAATCAACAATCTTGATACCATCAGTCAGGAAATCAAGACAAACTGCATTGGGAAAGTCTGCCGTTAAGGACCTCTCCAGAGTACTGCCAAGCAACAACATCAGTCTGGAGACTAAGGTGTGCCTGATTCAGGCCATAGTCTTCGCAACTGCTTGCTAAGCATTAGAGAGAGCTGGACAATGACAAGGGTGACAGAAAGAGAATTGATGCCTTAGAGCTGCGGTGCTGGAGAAAAGTATTGAATATACCATAGAGTGCCAGGAGAACAAACCAACCTAGAGAGGGCGAAACCAGGCTCCTTGAAGGCAAGGATTCTTAGGCATCATCTGACATACTTTGGGCATGTTATAAGGAGGGACCAGTCCTTGGAAAGGGACATCACGCCTGGGAGGGCGGAGGGACAGAAAAAGAGAGGAAGACCCTCGATGAGATGGATTGATTCAGTGACTGGGATAATAAGGGTAAGAGACGATAAGGTTAGAACAGGTTTCAGGGTTATTGTACATAGGGTTACTATGAGTCGCAAGCAACTCGTCAGTACATAAGAACAACAACAGTTTTTCATTTGCTTTTCTCCCACTTTTCAATTAGTACACAGTATATCAACCAAGGTTAGAAGTGTAGGAATAAAATTCAAAATCTTATTTTAAATCACTACCCTTCCTCTGAAAAAAGCACATGTTGTTGTTGTTAGTGCTGTCAAGTCGCTTGTGACTCATAGCAACCCTATGTACAACAGCCCTAAGCTCTGCTCTGTCCTGTGCCAA
>NW_006399855.1:1976626-1977346 GCF_000299155.1 Elephantulus edwardii | reverse complement strand
CTCTGTAAATTTTCATCAAAATTAATAATAAATTTAAAAAATAAAACGTGTACAACAGAAAAAATAATTAAAAGGAAATTTTTCAAATAATTTTAAAAATCCTTCACTGTGGTTAAGATGATTATATACTAAGTCAATGAGCAAAATAAAACAAAGAGTGTTTTTCTTTAAAATTATTTTAAAACTATTGTTAATTAAGATCTATACGTAGAAATACATTTTCCTTAAAATTAAAATTAAGGCAAAGTTTTATCAATGACGTGTAAATTTTTACTTAAAATAGTATATTTCTAAATTTAAAGAATAACCTTATTTAATGTTTTCCAAATAAACTGAAACTACAAAAGCATTATTGAACTGAATCAGGCCCCCTGTCCTTGAAGCCTTGTTTTTGCTGTTAGGTGCTATCGAGTATACTATGATTCATAATGACCTTACAAACAACAGACATGAACCTTGCCTATTCTGCATCATAGTCCTGATCTCCGTCACACTCAAGCCTGTTGCTGAAGTCACTGTAGTCTACCCCAGGCATAACCTCCTACAAATACACACCAGTGAAACCTGGATGAGCCAGATCTCAACAGGACTGACTTGTTTTTATGGGTCTTATAAGTTCCCACCTTTGACTGGGACCGGTTTTACTACTTTTTACTGTTGTTGTTATGTGCCATCGAGTCGCTTGCGACTCATAGCGACCCTATGTACAACAGCCCTAAA
>NW_006399855.1:1954683-1971935 GCF_000299155.1 Elephantulus edwardii | reverse complement strand
AACCCTTTCCAGGATGAATCTGTTTGTTTTCCTAGCAGTCCATGGTACCCTCAATACTCTTCTCCAACACCACAGCTCAAAGGCATAAAAAAAAGCACCTAGTTTTCAAAATCAGAGACACATTTTTAGTTCTTCAAAGAAGAGGTATTAAAACCTGTGCATTATATAAATATATAGCCACTGCCATCAAGTCAGTTTTGACTCATAATACCACAAGATAGAGTAGAACCACCATTTGAGGCAGCGGTAGATATAAACCTAACCTTCTGGTGACCAAGCAGTTGAGGAAACCACTGTGTCACTAGGGGTCCTTGCATCATGTATCATCATTCACTCATTGCTGTCAATTTGGAATCAACTCATAGTTGATTCAACAATGCAATTCCAGAGGATATAAACTGCAGGGGAGGAGATGGTCCATCTTCTCCTGCAGAGCAATTGGTCAAGTGGAACTTCCAGAGTTCCACACTACCTTAGGGCTAGGAGCACAACACTCACTGGACTATGACACCAGAGTTTCCCTTATAAATGGAGCTTGTAATCAGCTTTCTTACTTGTAAGCACATTTGGCTTCCTAAACAACATTCCTCTGGAAACTGTATGACCTTAGAGAAAAGATGATAGTTCTAGAGCAGGGTTCAGATCTTTTGTTCATAGGGTCACTATGAGTTGTGCTCAACCAAATGGGAATCAACAACATGCTGTTAACCTCTTTGTTATAATCCCTATACGTTCTTTTGGGCTTTTCCTCTTCCTTGTAATTCCTATAAATTCTTTTGGGTCTTTCCTAATAAGCAATCATATAATTTGTAAATGATGAACTTTTATTTCATAGCCTTCTTTCCAATTCTTAGGACTCTTAATTTGTTTTTCTTGTTTCATTGCATTGGCTAGGACTGTCAAAACAATTTTAATAGAATTGTTTTAGTGAGATAACTTTTCTAATTCTTATTTTTAAATATATATTCAACATATCCCAATTTAATATGATACTTGCTTTAACTCTGTTAATCACTTTTTTTTTAAGACTGGGAAAATTAACTTCTAGTCTTGGTTTAGGGAAGTGAACCCACTGTTCTGGAAACCCATGAGGTATATCTTTATAGAAGTAGATGAACTGATCTTTCTCTTACAGAGCAGCTGCTGTTACGTGTCACTGAGTCAAAACAAACTTATAGCTGATCCATCCTCCAGGAGGTTTTTAAAGGTTGTAAATAGTACAGGAGGACACTGCTTATCCTTTTCTCACAGAGCAGTTGGTGGATCTGAAACACGTGTCCTTAATTTGGCAGCACAATTTTTTGCTCACCAGGACACAAGAGGATTGTTGTCGACATTAACTGTAAGTCGACTGTATTCGGCCTCCTAGTTAAAAAGGCATTTATTCACCAGCAAAGGTTTGGAATCCTGGTGGAGAGTGTTCTGAAGCAGTCTGACTCTGCAGAGGTTTTGATTTTTGGTTCTGGTAAGACTCTGAGGCATTATTTATTGGTCACTGGCTGTAAGTTGATTGTATTCAGCCTCTTAGTTAAAAAGGCATTTAAAGTGTTCAGGTCTTTCATCCATAGTGTTGCTATGAGTAGTCTATGACTCAACAGGCACTTAACAACAACCACAGAGAGAGAGCTCTGTTGGCCTAGTGGCTAGAAAGTTATGCTACCAAGCCAACGGTGGGTGATTTTAATCTGTGGCACTCAGGCCTGGTTTTAATTGTTTTTGGTCAATCATTCTTCTAAGTGGTATAACACTGGTCTGTCCACTTGCTGTACTGAGTTAATCTCCTGGTTGCTGTAATGCCAAACACTGTGACACTGATGTGATACTGGTTTCCCATGACAGTGTTTGGTAGAGCTCCCTGATTAAGACAAGCTTATAAGCAGGAGTGGCATCCACTTCTGAAATAGCTTGCCTCCGGAACCTCTATGAACTTGGAAGAACGATGAAAGTTATATAAGTGTTAAGTCTTTCATTCATAGGGTTGCTATGAGTTGTCTACGACTCGACAGCACTTAACAACAACAAGAACATAAGAGCTCACTACACAGAAGCTAGTTAAGTGTGTTCAAACCACTGACATTCTGCAGCAGAAAAATGCATTACACACAACACCACCAGAGCTCTTTAGAAAAGTGATAGAAGTTTTATTTTTAAAAGTCAATACTTAAAATATACTAAAATTATCATTCTTTGTAACTACAGAATTTAAATTTACATTAGAAAAATGTCAACCTACAAACATAAGGGATTAGGTTGACTAATTTTTCTCCATTATTCTGTGACTACACACAGTAAGGTGCTGGTGGTGGCTTGCATATATCACAGAACTGATTTTTCCAAAATTCCTGAAATTTAAAGGAAATTTTACAAGCTTGCAGTTAAACCACTGGTAGTCTGAAACTGGCCATGGTGTGCAGATTTACAGCACATAAAATCAGTAAATAGTACATGCCAGGGCTACCCCTCACCCAAGAGCTGTTTGTTAAATATTTAAACAACACTGAGGACATATGACGGGGAGGTGGGAAGTTTAGAGATGATACAAACTTGCTTGCTGAAACTGAAAAGAACCTGAAGGTCAATGACTGTAGTCTTCAATATGGATTGAACCTCAACATCAAGAAGACAAAGATTCTCACCACGGGCCAAATGGCAGCACCATGATGGATGAAGAAGAAATCAAGCTTGCTTGGCTCCACAATCAACACTCTTGATACCAGTAGTCAGGAAATAAAAAAGATGAATTATATTAGGTAAATCTGCTGTCTCGGTACTTCCTAGATATAACCAAATACCTCATGGTACTGGGAACCTTCAAGATTATTACTTTAAGATATTCTTTGAATTTGGAACTTTGTGTGATAATGTTTCATCCAAATTATAGACTGGCTCAAAAAAGAAAGACTATCATTCTTAATTACTGTTCTCCCTTAGATAATAAATTATACAAAACCAAATAGTCAATATTAACCCTCAAATAGCCATCAGATCGTAAGGTGGGGCAGGGAAGCTTGAGTAATAGAAACAGAACAACCAGAATGGAAATAATGAGAATGTCAATATGCTGTAAAATATAGAACCAATGTCATGGAATAATTTGTACAAAAACTGTTAAGTGGGAATCTAATTTGCTGTATAAACTTCACCTAAAACACAGGAAAATATTTTTAGGAAAAAGACACCTTCATTCAGGTAAACAAGAGCAATAAATAACATGAACTATAGATCAAAAGATGTAAAGAAAAAATATTGGACAGAGGAAAAAAATATGTTCCTTTCCTGGCATGTAAAAAATAAAAAGTGAAGGAGCTCTGATAGCCTAGTGGCAAGAAGCTACACTGCAATCCCAAAGACAAGTGGCTTGAATCTACCAGATGCTCTGTTGGAGGAGGGGCAATCTCCTCCTGTGACAGTCGGATCTGATTCAACAGTACACAACAAGAAAGAAGAAAAAAGAATAAATTTAAAAAGTGGAAAACAAGGAAAGAGAAAGAACATTACATTTTATCTCATGTATATTCTTTCTAACGTTACTATTACATAATAATAGTACTAACAAGTTCTCAGGGGCTTTTGGTTTGGCCCTAAAAATAAAGTTCTAAGAATCACTACAATTTTAAGGCAAAATAAAATTTTAACACAAAAACGAACTACAAACTAATTAATGAGGTTTCTAGTCTCTTCTTTTTGTCACTGCACATATATATTTATGTCAGAAAAAATACAAAAGCTAGCATAAATGGGTAGATAAGAATCTCTTTTAAGCATACCAGACAGATAAATACTATTAAAAACTGTTTACAGACTTAAACATGTATGTTTTCATCATTGTCGATTTTACAAAAACAAGGTAATCTATGAGTGTTCTTTTGGAGATGATGGGTATTTATTTTTTATCAAAATCTATTTTATGCAATAATCTCAGAAAAGGATATCTGCATTATACTATGTATCTCCTGTTTTCTTTTAACAAATCATATGAGTAACAACTCAGCATCTTTGAATTCTTGGCAATGATTCAGAAGTTTTCCCCACTTTTCGGAAAATTTTTTTTCTGATTTCTTGGAAAAATATTTTAGAATTAAACTACTGTCATATTTCCCACAGCGTGTAGATAAATGAGAAGAAAACAAATGTGTACGGGGCTACCCTTCTTGTGAAAAGAATCATTCAAGATGTCAACTGGCCTGCAAACAAAAACAAAAGACTACTGAATTATTATGTTATAGCCCTGTTCCTGACTTGTTTCCTCTTGGGTTAATAACTCAGTTAATACAGTCCCTTTAAAACTGTCTGTTCACAATTTATCCTCAAAGATCAACTCAGCAGTATTACTACTAGTGCTCACTGTTTACATTAAAATAAAATTATTTTTTCAGAAGTCATATAGTCTTAAAACATATTTAATAGTAAAAAATTCAGGACATTATTCTTCTTAAAATATTTTTAAAATTAACTTATAGTACCAGGTGCTTAAAAATTGCCTAAAAAGATTTTTAATGTTTCATCCTTAGTAGTATTCTATGTTAATTTTGTGCCTTTCACTGTGCCTTGCAATTATGAAACTTTTAATAGCCATAACCATAGATGATATGGATCCTGACAATTAACATTAAAATATAACATGGCCTATAAATCTCTAAAACCTAAAAAGAATCAGTGTCTTGATATGTTCATTTACTCTATTTTTGCCTAAAAGAAATTTATCAGGACCAAAAGATAGAAGCACTAGGTTAAGAAAAAATGAATATTTAGTGAACTGAAACATCCTCAATTTATATATGAATAAGTGCAGGTGGTTTCTGGTTATAAAATGATTGGATTCAGTAGTGCTTATACCTTCATGGGATAAGATCCTACCAGAGTTTGTCAACATAACTAAAAAAGGAATTATGCAAAAAGAAATCTCTCTTGCTAAAGGCCATATCAAGATTATTGTATATTCTAAAACATCTTAGGTTATCATTTTCTCAAATCTTGGTAAAAATACCTAGTAGGCAGAATAGTAAATTTTATTCTTATTTAAAACATCTGATTATTATTATTATTATGGGAAATGCTGGGCTGGGAGGAAATCCAGTGATCACTATGCAGTCTTCCTTTCTCTTCAAACCAAAACGAACTAGTCTAGTCCCCACAGGTGATGCTCCATTTGGTTTTCAGTGGCTGTATACCTTATGGGAGGAAACTGTCCATCTTTATCCTGTGGAGCTGTTGGTAGATTTGAATCACCAGAGGAGCACTACCTTTGGGTGACTAATGCAACTCCCTAAGGACTATAACACTAGTTAGTAGCAATAGCAATGTTTCCACTTTGGTCTCCAAATTCCCAGACCCAGAGGAGATGTGGTATCACTGGAAAACTTGCTGCTCTCATACTGGAATTTTAAAGAGTTCCTCTTAAGAATGATCTTAAAACAATTACAAAGTAGTCATCTGGAACACTCTGGTCTGTGCTGTACTAAAGTATTTTAAGAGAAGTCGATTCACATGCCAAGTCTATATTACACAATATTTTATAGACCCAAATAAAAAATTTAATGACAGACTTTTAAAAGTAAAGTAAATAAAGTGGCCTTTGAATAATAACAGTATGAAATACCAAGTAAGTGGTTTGAATGTTGATGATTTAAAACTAGTCAAAGTAATTCAGAAGCTTTACTGACACATACAGGAATCTACATTTAAAGCTGAGAATTTCTAAGGAAAAAAGTAAGAAAATGAAAATTACTGAAAAAAATAATTTGCTTAATTATAATTTAATGTCTTTTGTATGCAAATACAATCCTTAAACTGTTGGTGTTAGTTGGAACCAATTCATTGCTGTCCCTGGACAGGTTTTTGGAAACCAGTAAGGCACATGGGGAGAGCCACTAATAAATTAGAACTGCCAGAGGCGCAACAACCTTTGGGTTAACTGCACAATTCCCTACAGACTGTGCCACCAAAGCTTTCTACAGGTATATGCTGACAGAAAGGAAATAATGGAAAAATCTGTATAATTCATAAATCCAAGTAAAAGGAATGTGAGAATTTCTGGTACTATTTCTATGAATTTTTCTGTAGATTCAAAATTATGTCAAAATAAGATACCAAAATACAAACTATATTATAAAAATAATTTAATAGAAAATAATTTCATAAAAATCCTACAATTGAATATGGAGTGAGCTCTAGTGGCACAGTCTATAAAGAGTTATACATATAAGTTATATATACCATTTAGAATATAAATATATAAATGATATATAAATTTTTACTTATTATGCATAAAACAGATCCTTAAAAAATGCTTTACCTTAACTAGAGAGAGAGAGAGAGAGTGTGTGTGTGTGTGTGTGTGTGTGTAAAAGATAGCTCGAGTATGTCTGGAAGTATGAAGATGGAGCAAGATAGGACAGGGTTCAGATCTCTTGTTCATAGAGCCGCTAAGGGTCGTTCTCAACAGCACTTAACAATAACAACATAAATAATAAAAATTAATTATAAAAATTTTAAGTGTTCAATATTTACAAAAGGAGTTCTAGTGGTATAGTGGGGTTGCATGCTGGACTTACAAACAAAAGAGAGGTAGTTTGAACCAACTAGCAGTTCTATGAGCGAAAGATGAACAGTCTCCTCCACTCACCGCCATAAAGATTAACAGCCTTGGAAACAAAATAGAGGGTTGTTGTGAGTTGAAATAGACACAGTAGTAGTGGGTTTGAGCTCTGTGTTACAATTAAAACTTTATATTAAAAAAATCTAAATTTATCAAACAAATGAGTCTTAAAATGAATCTTAAGGGTTGCGGTGGCGGCGAAGGTGGCTGGATACCACCGTAAACCCCGAGCCGAGGAAATCTTAACAAATTGGAACTAACATAGCTGATCCACTTTCCAAGAGTTTCCAAGGCTGTAAGTTGACGGAAGTTTCCTGATCTTCCACAATGGGTGAATCACAGCAAGTCAGTGCACTTCCACCACCTCTGATGCAGTACATAAAGGAATATATAGATGAAAATATTCAGGAAGGCCTTGCTCCCAAGCCTCCACCTCCGATAAAAGATAGTTACATGATGTTTGGCAACCAGTTCCAATGTGATGATCTTATCATTCACCCTTTGGAAAGTCAGGGCATTGAAAAGGCTCCATCCTATGCAGTTTGATCATAAGAAAGAACTGAGAAAACTCAGTATGTCTATACTTATTAATTTCTTAGACCTCTTGGATATCTTGATAAGGAGCCCTGGGGGTATAAAACGAGAAGAGAAGCTAGAGGATCTTAAGCTGCTTTTTGAACATGTGCATCATCTTATAAATGAATACCGACCACACCAAGCAAGAGAGACTTTGAGAATGATGATGGAAGTGCAGAAACGCCAACGTCTTGAAACAGCTGAGAGGTTTCAGAAGCAACTGGAACGAGACATTAAGATAATTCAAAATTGCTTGGCTTCTTTGCCTGATGATCTGCCACATTCAGAAGCTGGCATAAGCATAAAATCTGAACCAATGGATGCAGATGATAGTGACAATTGTACTGGACAGAATGAACAACAAAGAGAAAATTCTAATCATAGGAGAGATCAGATTATAGAGAAAGACGCTGCTCTATGTGTCCTAATTGATGAAATGAATGAAAGACCTTGAAGAATTTTGTCCCCCCTGCTTTGCTTTTTGTTCTTCAAGTAAATATCATTATACATTTGTTTATTCTCTCATGGAAAGTCTTAAAAGAGGTATAAAGAGTCATTAACAACTTTTCTCTTGTTACCATTTTTATAAATTATGCAATGTCAAAGGTAATAAGTTTACTTTATAGCAAGCATAGACAAATGAGTATCCTTACATTAAGAATCATCAATTTATAAAACAAAATGTTTGCTGCTATTGTTCCTGTTTCTGAAGTTCTAGTAAAACTTTGAAGATATCATTGAAAAAAAAATGAATCATAAAAGCATGAGGGCATATGCTGCACTTCACAAAAACAAAAAAAAACCCTATCATGTCAATCCCACCTCTTAATGATTCTTTATAAAAATTCGTGTTTTGTTTTATTTTGTTTTCAGAATTCCTTCAAAGGATCAGTAATTAAAATATAACTCATCATAATTTTTGGTTTTGGATATTTTCTTTTTTAATTTATACCGAATTCCATAAACATATAAAGTAAGCAGGAGAGGACAGTGAGGTAGAAAGTAGCTTTGTGTTATTTGCTACATGGGGTTTTTTTAATTATTAATTTCAATGAAAATTTACAGAGACTTTGGATTTCCATTCACTCATTGTTGCACTTTTCTCCCCTCCCAATCCTCCCCCCACCCCAGTACACTACCCTCTTGGAAAAGTAAAAGAAAAATTCTTTCATTGTTTTACAATCCCTCCCCCTAGCTCCACTCCACTATGCAGCCTTCGCTCGGGACTCCCGTCATGACAAAAATACCTAATCACATATACCTTTTAAACTGTTCTCTCCCTCATCTGTTACAATGCCGTATACATTATTAAATCCATCTTTCTCAGTGTCCCCCCCCAACCCCGATGTCAGTCCTGTTTTACAACAGTGGTACTATGCAGTATTCGTCCTTTTGTGACTGAGAGACTGCACTCAGCATAATGTCCTCCGGGATCACCCATTTTGAATAATATTGCATGACTTCCTTGTTTTTCAATGCAGTTTAGTCTTCCATTGTGTGAATATACCACAGCTTCTCTATCCATTCGTTTGTTGATAAGCACTTAGGTTGTTTCCAACTCCTTACTATTGTGAAAAAAGCCGCAATAAACATGGGTGTGCATAGATCTGCTTGTATGGCAGTTATGATCTTTTAGGAGTATATTCCCAGCAGTGGAATTGCTGGGTCAAATGGTATCTCTATTTGCAACTTTTTGAGAAAGCGTCACACCGCTTTCCATAGCGGTTGCACCATTTTACACTCCCACCAACAGTGAATAAGGGTTCCAGTTTCTCCACAACCTCACCAGCGTCTGCTGCTTGCTGTTCTGTTAAATTTTGCTATTCTGACTGGGGTGAGATGTTATCTCATAGTTGTTTTGGCTATATGATTTCTTAGTCAATTAAGTTTAAGGATCTGTATGCTACTACTGGGAGATTTAGTAATCTTCTCAAATTACTTTTACTATTCTCTGATCTTCCAAAATAACTGCCCACTTCATCATGATTTCTTAGTTTTAAGAACATCTTCCCAATCACAATCTCATATAAAAATGCTTACAGATTATGAGTGAATGAAGATCTTTACTCTTATTCTATTCTCTTTTCCAATGAGTCAGACTGACTCGCTGTTCACTCACTACTGGGTTTTCTGAAGCTGTACAATGCACGGAAAGAAATGGTCCATCTTTCATCCAGTGTTATAGGTGGATTTGTATTGCCAGAGAAACCTTTGGGTTAGCAGAGAAACTCCCTGTGGATGAAGATTCCAGAGTTCCCTGTAATTGTATTACTGTTGTTTGCTGTTGAGTTGGAATTGACCCATAGCTGATCCTCCAGCAGGTTTTCAGAGGCAGTAAATCACACAGGAGACTGCTCATCCTTCTGAGGAGCCTCCGGTGGATCCAAACAGCATTCCTTTGGGAATGCAGTGCAGATTCTTACCACAAGGCCATTTATTTTACTCTTCTTGTTGTTGCTGTTATGTGCATCAAGACATTTGCTTGAGTAGACAAACTTCTTGAAAAAAATTAAGTACCTCAAATAATCATTTTTCTTTGATTTCCCCCCCCCCCATTTTTGGAGCTTGGGTTGGGGGGGCAAGGGTTTAACATGTTCCACCAAAATTATAATCTATCAATTACATGGCACTGCCTTTTTCACAAACTTCTCATTATAATCTCAATTAGAGATAAAGAGATCCATTTCAACTTACAGGAATGCTGTTAGTAAAAAAATTCTCTTCTCTAGCATAATTCAGAAAATTAAATTAATAACCTGATAACTGTTAAACTTTGTGCAAAATCCAAATACAGAGAAAAAATAAAATTTGTTAAGTACTTAAAATAAAAATGCTTTTTGTGTGCTGCAGTAAACAATCCACAATGTAAAATATCCTAGTAGCAATAGATAATGCTCAGGATTGATAATAAAACTGTAAGATTTAGAATAAAAATTTAAAAACATCTTAGAGCATTTAGTAAATTCTCTAAACCTCACAACTGAGGCACTGCACACAGGATGAGAAGAGTGTACTAAAGGTGTACTGAGAAACAATCCCTCAACTTGCAAGGCAGTTGGGTGAATTTGGCAACCAGACTGAGGTGCTAAAAATAGTCCCTTTATCAGTTGTCTCTAAGTCTCAAAGACTTTTATCTTAACTTGCTCCTCTAATTGAAATCCTTTATCAGACCCTTAATTATTACAAGATCATGGTATCAGAAGTTTAAATAATGGCTTTTCTATCCATTACTCTCCGTATTCCTTCCTATCTTAAATTTGGTCTTCAGTTCCATTAGCTTGAGAAATGCCAAGCAAATTCTCCCCTTTTGATTTTCTCATTCCAGCTCTTTGAACATTTCATTATAATACTTTGCTCTATCTTCATGAGCTACCCTGTGAAATCTTCTTTCAAGTCTTTCTTCCCTTTGTTTTGACTTCTTGACATTCAGAGACTCTTCTGGCAAACATTTTGGTCTTTTATTCCTCTTCTGCCTTTGTAATAACTTTCTGCTTTTTTTCATGGATGATATCATCAATGTCATCCATTGATGTAATGAGGTCTTTGATTACTAAGTGTTCAACGTCACAAACTTGTTCTTGAGATGGGTTTTAAATTCAAGTGGAAAAGACTCAAAGTTGCATTTTGGTTCTTATGGACTTTTTTTCATTTTCTTTAGCTTCAATTTGAATTTGCACGTAAGTAGTTGATGTCTGTTCCACAGTCAGCACGTGGCCTGGTTTTCAAAACGGTTGGAGCTTCTCCATTAATTATTTCCACAGATGTAATCAATCCGGTTCCTGGGTAGTCAGTCCATCAGGTGAAGTCCATATGTATAGTCACTGTATTTTTTTTATTAAAAGGTATTCATAGGCTATCATCCTCTAAAGAAGCAGACTGCCACATTTTTCTCTCATGGAGAATGTGGTGAGTTGAAGATTTCAACCTTTCTTGATGGCCAAGCACTTAACCATCAGGCCACCAGAGCTCTTCCTAACAGCTTCCAGTTGATAGATACCATCAAGTGGACTCTGACTCCTAGTAACCCCCATGTATAAGAGAACAAACACTGCTCAAGTTCTTATAAGCTGTTGGGATATCTTTTTCTTTTTCAGCTTCCTCTCCTTTATAATAAAAACAAAGCAACAACTGATAAAGCATATAAACAGTTCACTAAAATGGCACAGCCATGTCTTAAAATAATGTCTGCGGATCACAAATATACAAGAAATACCAAATGCAAGTCAAGCTGAAGTCACAAGATCTACTGGCCCTGGATCTCAAAACAGGAAAAGGTAGTAGGAAGTCTGATCCTACAGGGTAACTGTAAATAACATGTTCATATGAAACAGAATTAGTAGATAGGCTTCTTTGCTTAAAACCAGAGGTTGGCATAACATTCTTCCTCCATTATGAAATTAGACTGGAAAACATTTGTGCTAACTGAACTGAAGCATCAACATATAAGAAGTTGCTGACTTGCTGCCAGCTGAGTCAGAGAATGAATCTGTTATATCTCTGACATCATCGTGAGTCTGGGGCTCTCACCCACTAATACCAGATCTGATTATCATCTGAGAACTCCAGAGTCAAGGACAAACAACTATAAAACTGCTAGACTGGCAGAAGAAAAAAAGGTGGGGAAATTCTATCAGAAAGTACCTGTAAAACTACGGAATGTGAGGAAAACACTAACAATAACATCAACAATCACCACATTAATCCACTGAGGGTAAAATGGGGAAAAAAAACCCAAGTAATTGGAAAAAGCCTTTAAAAACTAAGTATATAAAATATCTGCAAGGAAACTTTAAGAATCTATTTAAGTAGAACAAAAATTATGAAGTAAAAATAGGAATAAACAACCTACAGGTCAAGAATAAATACAGCATAAAATAAAATTCAAATGACAGCTTAAAAAAGAAAAGCAGAAATGGGGGACGGGGGAAGAAACCCTAGTGAATATTAAAAAAAGAATCAACCAAAAATCTTAACTAATGAAAGATAACTGATTACATAAAAAAAAATAAAGTTATTCCTTTGGATCATGTATTACTAGTTAGATAACCAGCCATCCCTCCCTCTCTGCCTTTCTCCTAACAAGACTCTTCACTTTTTAATGTGTAGTAGCATATAAGGCACTGTGTAGTAAGATTTACAGATTAAAGGCATATGGTATCTATCCTCAAAAATATCCCATCTCCTGACAGTGTTCCTGAGAGACTAGCATTGCAAAATACCGTATATAGGTGTTGATTTTCCCAAAAATGTAAGAGTTTTTAGAATTAAAATATTTCACATTCCTTTCTTAGCATTCATAAACTCAGATTATCATGTTGACTAGTTAGAACTTCCTATTGGACTCTAATTCTCACAAAATGTCACTTGAATGGAGCGCTAACACTGTTTGTCTCCTAATCTGTAATTTAATAATGCACCAGTAAACTATCCTTGATTATTAGAAATACACAATCAAAAAGTCTTAAAAGTAAAAAACTACTTTTTATAATATTCTTAGAGGAAAATATTCAAAGAATTCACAATAACATCAGCTTCCTATCAATTAACTCATTAATTATTGTTGTTGTTGTTGTTAGATGCCATCAAGTTGAGTACAACTCACTGCTTATGAACAAAAGATATGAATGCTGTTCTTTCCTGTGCCATCCTCACACTTCCTGACACACAACAACCCACTGCAAAAGTCACCGTGTCAGTCCACATGATTGAGGGTCTTCCTCTCATTTATCAACCCTCCACCTTCCCAGTATCATGTCCTTCTCCAAGGAATAGCACTTCCTAGAAGCATGTCCAAAGTATGTGAAACGAAGCCTCATCGTTCTTGCCTCCAAAGAGCACTCTGGCTCTCCAAGACACGTTTGTTTGTTCTCTTGGCCATCCCTGGGATGTTCAGTGCTCTTCTCCAACAACACAGCCCAAAGGCGTTAATTCTTTTTCTGTCATCCTTATTCATTATTCAGGTGTCAGATGCATAGCTAGTAATCAGACTATGGCCTGAATAAGATGCACCTTGGTCTTCAAACTGACATCACTACTCCTCAATAATTTGGAAAGATCCCTAACTTCAGATTTTCCCATTGCAATGCATCTCCTTATTTCCTAATTGCTGAAACCAAAGATGTTAATTGTGGATCTAAAAAAGATGAAGCTGTTTCAATCTCCTCTCCATCCACATGACACTGCCTATTGGTCCAGTGATAAGAATCTTTGTTTTCCTGACATAAGATGCAATCCATACCAAAGGCTGCATTCCTTGATCTTCTGCAACAAGTATTTCAAGCCCTCCTCACTTTCAGCACACAAGGTTGTGTCACCTGCATAATGCAGGTTATTGTGAGTCTCCCTCCAATCCAGATGCCACACCCTCCTCACTGAATGCAGCTTTGCAGACAATTTCCTCAGCATACAGACTAAATAGGTATGGAGAGAGAATACAACCGTGGCACACTACCTTTCCAATTCCAAGCCATGCAGTGCTTTCACTGCTCTGCACAATAGCCTCCTGGTCTAGGTATAGGTTCTACATGAGCACAATCTAGGGCTCTGGGATTCCCACTCTTCTCAATGTCAGCCACAACTTGTGATGATGCACTCAGTCAACCGCCTTTGTATAGTCAATAAAGCACAAATGGACATTCTTCTGGTATTCCTTACTTTCAGCCAGGGTCCATCCGACTCGAGCAATGATATCCCTGGTGCCACAGCCTCTTCTAAATCCTGCTAAAACTTCTGGCAGTTCCTTATCTATGTTTTTCAATGATCTTCAGCAGTATTTTGCTTGCATGTGATATCAATGATATTAGTTGATAATTTTCCACATTCAGTTGGATCACCTTTCTTGGGAATGGGAACAAACAGGGAGCTCTTCCAATCCATTAACCAGACAGCCATCCTCCAAATTTCCTGGCACAGACTGGTGAGTGCATCCAAGGCTGCATGTGTGAACTAAGACAAGTTAATTGGTATCATATCAATTCCTGGGGTCTTATTTTTTGCCAATGTCTTCAGTGCCGCTTCTACTTCCTCTTCCATTACCACTGGCTCCTGTTCATACGGTATTTCCTGAAATTTTTCAGTTATCAATCAATTCTTTCTGGTACAATGATGCTGTGTGTTACCTCCATCTCCTTTTGATGCATCTGGGTCATTCAATATATTACCCAGAGCATCTTTCAATATTATGACATGAGGCTTAAGTTTGTTTTTCAGTTCTTTCAGCTTGAGAAATGCAGAGTGAGTTCTTCCCTTTTTATTCTCCAACTCCAGCTCTCTGCACATTCTGTTATAAGACTTTGCTTTGTCCTCCTGAGCTGTCCTTTGAAATGGTCTGGTCAGCTCTTTTAATTCAATATGTTTTCCTTTAGTTTTGGCTTCTTGACACTCCAGTGCAATCTTTGGAGTCTCTTCTAACATCCATTTCAATTTTTGCTTTCTCCTCTGTTTTTGTAATGACCTTTTGCTTTCTTCATGGATGATAGATATCCTTGATATCATCCCACAACTCATCTGGTCTTCGATGACTGGTGTTCAAAGCCTCAAACCTATTCTTACGATGATCATGAAATTCAAATGGAACTGATTCAAGATCCTATCCTGGTTCCTATGGACTTATTTCCTTTTCTTCAGCCTCAATTTGAACTTGCATATGAGTAACTAATGATCTAACCCACAGTCTACCCCTGACCTAGTTTTGACAACCAATATTAAGCTTCTCCAATGCTTTCTTCCACAAATGGAGTAAAAATGATTCCTATGCAGCCCTTCATAAATCACTGTAAATACAAAATTCAATCATTCTATTTCCAGCCTCATTTCTATCACCAACCCCATATTTTCCAACAACTGTTCCTCCTTCACTGTTTGCTACTTTTGCATTCCAGTCACCAATTATCATTAACACATCCTGACTGCATGTTCTGTCAATTTCAGGCTGCAAAATTTGGTAAAAATTTTCAGTGTCTTCTCCTTTAGCTCTAGATGTAGGAGCATATATTTGTATAAGAGTTGTGTTGATGGATCTTCCTAGTATGTGTATGGATATTATCCTATCACTCACAACACTGTGTTTCAGGATAGACCTTAAAATTGACTTTTTGACTGTGAATGCAACATTATTCTTCCTCTGGTTTTCATCCCCTGGACAGTATACCATATGATTTACCTGATTCAAAGTGGCCAAAGCTGGTCCATCTCATCTCACCAATGCCTAGTATGTCAATATTCATGCATTCCATTCATTTTTAACAATTTCCAGTCTTCCAACATTGAAGCTAGGTACAGTCCATGTTCCAATTATTAAATGATGTTTGATATTGATTTTCCTCATTTCAACTGACTTCCAATCTGGGCTCTACCACTACACTACTATAACTATCCTCTCTGTTTAATATTCATAGGGTTTTCAAAGGCCTATTATTTAGGAAGTAAATGGTCCATCCTGCTTCCTAGTCTGTCTTAATCAGCGAGCACCACCAAAACCTGTCCACAATGAGAAACCCTTATGACCATTTTATTTCAGTGGCACAAATTTCAGTATCACAGAAACCTCAAGTTACCTCAGTACAGCAAACAGAGAGACAAGTACTGCACCACTTAGAACAACGTTCCCTCTAAACACAATTAAATCAACTGACATTTATATACAAAGGTCTGCCCACCAGATCCTGTTTGCCTACACAAGAGGCTTCCTATCCACAGGTGATTGTAAACAAAATCAGAAACAGTTAATAGGCTTACACTTGATTGCTAACACAATCTGAAATGCCCTAACAGATTACACCCAGCTTTCAAATAAATGAAAAACACTGATCCCAGGATCCAACTGTGCCAAATTGACAATAGGAAAAGAATTATCTCTATTCACAGTAATGAAAAAGTGTATTATTCATATTGAAGAAAATCTCATCGCTCATTGTTGTTGTTGCTATGTGCCATAGAGTAGCCTGTGACTCATAGTGACCCTATGTACAAGAGCTCTGAACCCTGCCCTATCCTGAGCAAATTTCACTGTCTCCAACACACCTATCCTAATACTCCAGATACTGAGTCAAACCATCTCACACAAGGTCTTCCTTTCTTGTGATATCCCTCCACCTTTCCAAGCATGAAGTTCTTCTCCAAGTACTAGTCTCAACATTAGAGACCCTATAAACAACCAATCTGAACAATGTCCTATCTTGTGCCACCCTCACAATCTTTGACACACTCAAACCCATTGCCTTAGTCACCTTGTCAACCGACCTGGTTGAGGGTCTTCCTCTCTTCTGCCACCCCTCCACCTTGTCAAGCATGATGACCCTCTCCAAGAAATAACCTCTCCTAGCGACATACCAACACACCCAAAGTATGGGCGAGGGGTCACTCTTGGTGAACAGGAACATAAAATAGTAAAAAGCAATTGTCCTGTTCATAAAAAACATGAGGAGGACAGGGGGAAAAAAATATATCCCCATTCAACTGAGAAAATAAAATCTACAAGAAACAAAAAGAGACCTGGAGAAGTGGAAGAATATCCCTTGCTCATGGATAGGAAGACTCAATATGGTGAAAATGGCAATACTACCAAAGGCAATTTACATGTTCAATGCAATCTCAAAACACATACCAATCCCATTCTTCAACAAGATGGAAAAGGTAATCTCTAGTTTCATATGGAATAGAAAGAAGCCCCAAATAAGCAAAGCACTCCTTAAAAATAGAAAAAAGGTAGGAGGCATCTCTCTCCCTGATTTCAAATCCTACTACACTGTCATGGTGGTTAAGACAGCATGGTACTGGTACAATGAAAGACACATAGATCAAAGGAAGAGAATTGAGAACCCAGAAATCAGCCCACCTACCTATTGTCAACTGATTTTTGACAAGGAGATGAAATCAGTTAAGTGGGGAAATGACAGCCTTTTTAACAAATGGCGCTGGCAAAACTGGAAAGCTATCTGCAGAAGACTCAAGCAAGATCCACACCTCACTCCATATACAAAAACCAACTCAAGGTAGATCATGGACCTAGGACTAAAACCAAGGACTATAAACTTCTTTAAAGAAAAGCTTGGCTTTCTACGAAGATGGCACCAAAAGC
>NW_006399855.1:1942482-1953788 GCF_000299155.1 Elephantulus edwardii | reverse complement strand
AGAACAGCAAGCAACAAATGCTGGCGAGGATGTGGAGAAACTGGAACTCTTATTCACTGTTGGAGGGAATGGAAAATGGTGCAACCGTTGTGGAAAGCGGGGTGGCGCTTTCTCAAAAAGTTGCAAATAGACATACCATTTGACCCAGCAATCCCATTACTGGGAATATACCCCAGAGAGACCATAACTGCCATCCGAGCAGATATATGCGCACCCATGATTATCGCAGCTTTGTTTACAAGAGCAAAGAGTTGGAAGCAACCTAACTGCCCATCAACAAACGAATGGATAGAGAAGCTGTGGTATATTCACACAATGGAATACTATGCCGCATTGGAAAAACAAAGAACTCATGCAATATTATTCAAAATGGGAATGGGGGGGCAGAGAAAATAGTGCAACAATGAATTAATGGAAATCCAAAATCTCTGTAAATGTTCACTAAAATTAATAAAATTTAATTTTTAAAAAAAATGGGTGGCCCTGGAGGACATTATGCTGAATAAAATATCTCAGTCACAAAGGGACAAATACTGCATGGTGCCACTGTTGTAGAATGGGACTGATATCCGGGTTGGGGTAAGACAGAAATAACTGGATAAATTATGTATATTGTATTGAAACAGATGAGGGAAAGAACAGATTAAAGGCAATATTCGACTGAGTATTATGGTTAGCAAAGGAGTCCCGAATTAAGGTTGTAAGGTTGCATAGAGAAATGAATGAATGGAAATCCAAAATCTCTGTAAATGTTTATTAAAATTAATTTAAAAAAAGAAAATCCACATCAAATTTGGCAAATCTGTAATACAACCTTGTTTGTTTGTTCCTTCAAAGATACAAAACATGACTGACTTTTTCCTTTTATATTAATCTGTGTTATATGATTGTATTTCTTCACATAGTAAAACTTCTATTAATACAAGCTTTCCATCCATTTCTCTGAAGAGTTATTTTATCAATGGCTAGAATATAGAAAACTTAATTATAAAAAAATTAAATAGATCAATAATCTAATGGCACAGATTATTCTTTTTATATCTAAACTCTTAAAACAAACTAAATGTTTTAAAAATATGTATTTGCTTTCTTTAAATAAAGACAAGTAGACAGCATTAGTGTTAACCACAGGTTACTCAATCTCTGATGAAGTGAAATTATTCCAACTTGTTCAACAACATATTCCCTTTTTTTTTAAAATGGGTGCAGGCAATGCTTTTATTCATCACTCTTAAGTACACTATTACAAATGCTCCCAAGATCCCTTGAAATTAAATAAAGCAGTACTTACTCATGACTGGCTATGTCTCTGTATGTTATCCAAATCAGGTGTTAAACCAAAATTTGCTGTCCAAGGTTTCTCAGAGGAATTCATGTCCTGTCAGAAAACAAAACCAAAAAAGTAGTATTTTCGAGATCAATGTTTAAGATAAAGTTTTCTTTTTTCCCCCCACGTTGTTGTGTACCGTCAAATCAGATCCGATTGGCACAAGAGGAGCTTGCCTCTCCTTCTCCAGCAGAGCATTTGGTAGATTCAAAATGCGCGCCTTTGAGAATGCAGCGCAGCTTCTTGCCACTAGGCTACCTGAGCTCCCTGACAAGATAAAAGTTTTCTAAAAGCAAAGGAGGGCAATAATTGTTTCAAAATGTTCCTACCACTTTCAAAATTTCTTATCAGTCATCTCACTCAAACTCACCACTGTTGAGTCAGAACCAACTTATTCTCTAGCTGTAAATCATGTAGGAGGAGACTGTTCACCAAGGGTGTCACCTTTGAGTTAGCAGTACAACTCCATACCATGACGCTGAGCTTTAATTCATAGTAATTTCTTTTTTTTTCTTTTCACTTATGTAATTTAGAGTGCCACTGAGTCGACTACTACTCACAGCATTGCTATAGACAGATTGAAACCTTGTCTTTTACTGTGCCATTCTCATGATCTTTGGCATGCTTCAATGTCAATCTGTCTCACTGAGATAGAGGGTCCTCTTGTCTGATCCTCTAACCTTCCTTATGTCTTTTTTCCAAGGACTGGCCCCTTCTGACAACCTCTGGGCCAAAATGTGTGAGGTGAAATTTTACCATCCTTGTCTCCATGAAGCACCCTGGTTGCATTTCCTTCAAGAGAGGTTTGTTTGTTCCTTTGACAGTCCATCATATATATTCCATATTCTTCATCAACACCAAAATCCAAAGGTATTGATTCTTCTTTGGTCTTAAGAGTACGGCATAAATTATCAGCATGCTGTTGTTACATGCCATTAAGTGAACCCATAACAACCCTATGTATAGCAGTCCTCTCCCAAGCCAGTCTCACTGTTTCCAACACACCTACCTCTAGTGCCCCAATTACTCTATCAATCCATCTCATCTGTTGTCTTCCTCACCTGCACTGTCGCTCCACCCTTCCAAGCATGATGTCCTTCTCTAAAAACCTGTCCCTACTGGCAACGTGCCCAAAGTATGTGCGACGGAGGTCCAAAATCCTAGCCTCCAAGGAGAAACTTGGTTTTACTCTCTCCAAGCCAGATCTTTTTTCTTGGTGGTCCATAGTATGTTCAAGACTCTTCTCCAACACCACAACACAAAGACATCGATTCCTCTTCTGTCATCCTCAGTCACTGTCTGGCTCTCTGATGCACAGCAAGTAACTGTGAAGACCCTGGCCTGGATTAGGCACATGTTGTCTCTAGAATGACACTGTTTCTTTTCAGTACTTTGGAGAGGTCCCTGAAAGCAGATTTTCCCAATGCTATTTGCCTTTTGATTTACTGACTGCTGGTGTCAAGAGTGTTGACTGTGGGGCCAAGCAAGCTGTAATTGTTCCATCTAGCATGAAGCAGCCAATTGGCTCAATGGTGAGAATCTTTGTCTTCTTGATGCTGCACTACAATCCATATAGAAGACTTCAGTCCTTGACCTTCTAGAGTAAGCGCTTCAAGTCCTTCTCCATTTCAGCTAGCAAGGTAGTGTCATGTGCATAAGATAGGTTGTTGATGAATCTTCCTCCAATCCTCCTCATAATGTCAAGTTTCCCAAATTATTTATTCTGCATATAGACTGAAAACGTATGGATATAAGATGAATCCCTGACAAATTCCTTCCCCGATTTTGAACCATGCATTATTTCCTTGCTCTGTTCTGACACTGCTTCCTGATCCAAGCATAGGTTTTGCATAAGCACAATCAAAGTGTTCTGGGATTCCCAATCTTCACAAGATTAGGCACAATTTGTTGTGATCCACATAATCACGGACACATTTCAACAAACAGACGCTTCCCTGGACACACTCATCAAGTTGTGCCAAGAAATCTGCCAAAAACCACCTGGCCAACTGACTGCATTCTAAAGAATGGTGACTGACAAAATGTGCAAATTATTGAACAATATCATTAATGTCACATGCAAGCAAGATCCTGCTGATAATTAGCCAAAAAATTACTGTGCAGCACCTCAACAGAAAACTGCCACATATACAGGCTGAGTTTAGAAGAGGTCATGGAACTGGGGACATAAAAGCCAATGTTAGATGGATCTTAGATGAAAGAGAAAAGTACCAGAGGAACGTCTATCTATGTTTAATTGACTACACAAAGGCATTTGACTGTGTGGATCACAACAAATTGTGGCTAACCTTGAGAAGACTGGAAATCCCAAAACACTTGATTGTGCTATGCAAAACCTATAATTGGACCAGAAAGACTCAGAACAGAGCAAGGGAACACTCATGGTTCAAAATAAGGAAAGGTGTACACTAGGAATGCCGTATCTTTTTAATCCAAATGTGGAAAAGATAATCCGGGAGGCTGGGCTATCTGGGAGAAATATTGCATCAGGATTAGAGGAAGACTCATCAACAATCTGCAGTCTGCAGATGACACAACCAACCTTGCTTGCTGAAACTGAGTGAGGCATTTGCTGCAAAAGGTCAAGAACTGTAGCCTTCAATAGAGATTGAAACTCAGCATAAAGAAAACAGAGATTCTCACCACTAGGCCAATTGGCATATTCATGATACAGTGTGAAGAGACTGAGATTGTTAACAGCTTCAGCTTGCTTGACTGCATAATCAACATTCTTGGTACCAGCAGCCAGGCAATCAAAAGACTCACTGCATTGGGAAAATTTGTTGTCAGAGACCTTTCCAGAATACTGATGAGCAACAATGTCAGTCTAAAGACTAATGCAAGCCTGATCCAGTCCATGGTCTTCCCAATTATTTGTTATGCAACAGAGAGCTGCACAATGACTAAGGAAGACAGAACTGATGCCTCTGAGTTGTGCTGTTGGAGATGAGTACTGAATATACCATGGACTGCTAGGAGAACAAAGAGGGTCATCTTGGAGAGCATGAAACCAGGCTACTCCTTGGGAAGATTTTTTTTTCCCTTTGGAAGATTTTTGAAGCTTCATCCGACATACATTGGACATGTTGCAAGGAGGGACCAATCCTTAGAGAGGGTCATCATGCTTGGAACAGTGGAGGTACAATACAAGAGAGGAAGACCCTGGATAAGATGGATTGACTCAGTGACTGGGGTAATAGGGATGGATGTGTGGTTGACTCAATATAGAGCTATAGTAAAAAGGGTTGCTATGAGTCGCAAGCAACTCAATGGTACATAACAACAATGTTATTACAAAACAAACCCATTGCTAAGATTTACATTATACATCCTTTCTCACATGTTTAGTGAAAATAAGTCACAAATGCAAATATTACATTAAAATATAAACACGGATGTAATCCTTTCAGATTTGATTGTTGTTAGGTGTCATCAAGTAATTCTGACTTATATTAACCCCCTTTACAACAGATTCAAACTCTTCCTGGTCCTATGCCATCTTCACAATTTCTGCTGTGCTTAAGAGCAATGATACAGTGTTATTGTGTCACTGAGGGTCTTCTCCTTCACTGACCTTCCACTTTTTCAAGTACGGTGACTTTTTACTGTTACTGCCTCCTGACAACATGCCCAAAGTATGTGAGAGGGAGCTCTGGTGGCCTAGTGGCAAGAAGCTAAACTCCAATCCCAAAGTACATGTGATGACATCTACATATCCTCACCTCTGTGGAGCACTCTAGATCCAATTCGTCTACGACAGATCTGTTTTTTCTTTTGGTATAAATCCCATATTCTTCAACAATACTATAATTTAAATGCATCGATTCTTTTCAGATGAAGAGTTTATGCCAAATTAAAATATATATGTATTTGTTGTTATTATTTTTATGCACCATCAAGTCAGAACCAACTCATAACCAACTCTGAAAACCCTCCAGGGGGTTTTCAGTGGCACTAAATCACATATTCATCTTTCTCCCTCAGACTAGCTGGTATTCTCGAACTGCATGCTTTTGGGTCGGCAGCCTAATTCCTTACCACTATGCCACCAGATAGATAGATAGATATATGCTGACTGTGGAATAGATCATCAACTACTCACATGCAAGTTCAAACTAAAGTTAAAGAAAATTAAATCAAACCCAGAAAAAACAAAATATTAATTTAAAAATCATCTCTAGAACAGGTTTGAGACCCTGAACACTAATGAACAAAGATCAGATGAGCTCTGGAAGGATATCAAGAATATCATCCATGAAGAATACAAAAAGTCATTGCAAAGACAGAAGAGGAAGGTCTGATTGAGATGGATATCAGAAGAGGACCTGAATACTGCACTACAGTGCCAAGAAGGCAAAGCAAAGGGAAGAAATCAAGAAGTTAAGGAGCTGAACAGATTTCAAAGGGCAGTCAGAAAGAAAAAAAGCAAAGTTGTATAAGGACATGTGCAAAGAGCTAAAGTTGGAAAATAAAAAAAGGCTACACTCCCTCAGCATTTCTTAATTTGAAGGAACTGAAGAACAAATTCAAGCCTCGAGTTGCAATACTTAAGGATGCTATGAGCAAAATACTGAAGGATCCAGGAAGCATTAAAAGAAGGTGCAAGGAGTACAAAGAGTCACCATATCAAAAAAGAATTGGCTGACACAGAATAATTTAATGAAAGTGCTTATGTTAAATGGTGGTGAAGGAGCAAATTCAAGTTTCTCTGAAGGAACTGGCAAAAAAAACAAAGCTCCAGGAATTGATGGAATACCAACTGACATATATCAACAAACAGATGCTACTGTGGACATGCTAACTTATTTGTGCCAAAAAATCTGAAGGAATTAAAGAAATTTATATTTGTTCCTATTCCAAAAAAAGGTAACCCAACACAGCATGGAAAGGATCAAATAATATCACTGATAACACACACAAGTAAAATCCTGCTGAAGAGTATCATCAAAAATGAATGGAATATAGGGAGCTCTGGTGGCCTAGTGGCAAGACGCTGCACTGCCATCCCAGAGGTACACGGTTCAAATCCATCAGATGCTCTGCTGGAGAAGGAGGGGGCAATCTCTTCCTGTACCAGTCAGATCTGATTTCTGATTTGACGGTACACGTGAAAAATAATACAATAAAAATTAAAAAAAAAAAAAGAATGGAACAATACATCGACTACCAGAAATACAGGCCAGGCTTACAAGAAGCCATGGCACTAGAGACATTATTGCCAATGTCAGATGGATCTTGGACGAAAGCAAAGAGTACCAGACAAGTGTCTGTCTGTGTTTTATCAACTATGAAAAGGCATTTGACTGTGTGAATCACAACAAATTGGGGCTAATCTTGAGAAGAATGGAATGTTTTATCGACTATGAAATGGCATTTGACTGTGTGGATCAAAACAAATTGTGGCTAATCTTGAGAAGAATGAAAAACTAGGAAGCAGTCATCAGAACAGAACAAGTAAACACTCATGGTTCAAAATAAGGAAAGGAGGGCATCAGGGTTGCGTACTGTCTCCACTATCTTTTCAATCCATACGCAGAACAATCATTTGGGAAGTCAGGCTTTATACGGAGTATTGTGGCATCAGTAGTGGAGGAAGACTCATCAACAACCTACATTATGAAGATGACACAATTTTGCTTGCTGAAACAGAGGAGGACCTCAACTGTTCACTGCAGATGGTCAAGGACTCTAGTCTTTAATATGGATTAAAACTCAACATCAAGAAGACAAAGATTTTCACCACAGGGCCAACTGACAGCTTCATGCTTAGATAGAGAACAGATGAAGTTAACAATTTCAATTTATTCAGCTTCACAATCAACATTCTTGGCACCGGTTGTCAGAAAATGAGAAGATAAATAACATTGGGAAAATCTGCTTTCAGTTACCTCTCCAAAGAGCTAAAGAGAAACACTGTTTGTCTGGAGACTAAGGTATGTCTGATTCAGCTCATGGTCTTCACAATTATTTGCTCTTCATCAGAGAGCTGGATAATGACTAGGGATGATAAAAGATGTGATGCCTTTGAGTTGTGGTGCTGGAGCAGAGTACTAGATGTACCATGGACCACCAAGAGAAAAAACAGGTCTGCCCTAGAGAAACTGAAACCATACAGGTCCTTGGTGGCAAGAATTTTGAAGCTCTATCTCACATACTTTGGACATGTGACCAGGACAATCCCTGGAGAAAGACATCATTCTTGGAAGGGTACAGGGACAGTACAGCAGAGGAAGACCCTGGGAAAGAAGGACTGACACAGTAACTGGGGTAATGGGGTTAGGTATGTCAGAGACAGTGAGACTGGCTCAGGATAGGGCAGGGTTCAGAGTTGCTGAGTCGCAGGCAACTTGATAGCACATAAGAACAACAACACGTGTGTGTGTGTGTGTGTGTGTTTTATATTTCTACAGGCAAGTTAAGATCCTATTTGATACAAAGGAACATCTCATGTGTTCTTCCTTGCAAAAACTACATAGGATTTTTTTTTAATCAGTAAACAAAAGAGCAGAATATTAAGAATGTCAGCATTTGAATTAGATTAAAAGTAACAATATCTATATACTTTACTCCTATTGTGTGGTAAACATGGGAAGAATAAGGTTACAAAATGAAAAAAGATTGCATCAGCATTTGTATGCACAGCATGGTTCATATACTGTAATTAACAGTAGTATATAATCATAGTGCTGTCTATAATCACCTGATTCTTCTTCAGACTTGCTTTGTTCTTCATCTGCACAGTCAAGAAACTCAAGCTCACTGCGTCGATTTGGAGCCAACTCTTGAGCACCGAGTGAGTTTTGGAGTTTGTAAATTACTGGGGAGGAAACTGCTTGTCTTTCTCCTGTGCACCAATTGGTGGATTCAAACCACCTGCTTTTGGACTGGCAGTTCAATTCCTTACCAGTTGTTTTTGTTAGGTACCACTAAGTCAAATATAACTTGTAGCAACCCTATGAACAACAGATTTGAACTCTTTCCTATTCTGTGCCATCCTCATCTCTAATAAACTTGAGCCCTCTGCTGCAGTCACCATGTCAATCCTCCTCACTGCTGACCTAACAGTAAATTATATAGAAAATCTGAAATAATATAAAATTTCATTAGTTTTAAAATACATGATGAAATTTTCTCAAAATAAATATACTTTCTTGATAGTGCTTGATTTAGTCTTTCATTTGTTTTCCCTCCTGAGAAAAAGTAGAACATGATAACCAAGAGCAAACTAAATGATAAAACAGAAAGATTACTCCTTGTTCAAAACACACAAGCCGACTAAATGTTCACAGATGATCTAAGAGTTTACTTAGACTCTTGGCCAAAGGACGTTTCACTGCTCATGTTTATCTCATAGGTGGTGGTTTCTTGTTTTAAGATCCCAAATGGAGAAAAAAAACATATGTTGTGTCCTCTCCATGCTCATTATCAGGCAGAGCCTAATAAAAACTTACTCAAGGATTAAAATTCTTAGTATACTATTTCTTTTTTCTCACACTGGAAACAGCAACCTCAAAACATCAATAAAATGAAACCCAGAAACAGTGGAATCATAACCTTACCATCTGCAATGGTAAATGTACAGTTTTGCAATGCACAGACACAACAACAATGCATGCATGTGTTAGAATATAAAATATGTCATGAAATGGAAGGAGCCCAGGTGGTATATTGGGTTATGTACTGTGCTAAATGAAAGGCTGGAAGTTTGAATCCACCAGTCCATGGGAAATAAGGCAGTCTCCTCTCATAAAGATTTACAGTCATACAAAGGGTCTTAAGTTGGCAGTTAGGATGGTTATTTGAGGGTCATGATGTAGTAGTTATAAATAGAAGTTGCCTTCTTCATGATCCTTTGTTAGACTGATCATAGCTTTACCACCTACTTCTGAAAAGTCTACTAATTCTTTTAAGCGTAGCACATAAAATTTTTTGATTCCTTTTCGCCTCTCCTAAACACCACCCTCTCTCACTGGATATACAAAAAAGAAAACCCTATTTACTGTTTTTTCACACTATTCAAAATGGGAAAAGTAGTTTGTCTTAAATCTACAAATATACAAGCAAGGTATGAAAAGAGTCTTTAACTCTCACAGGTATCAAGTTGGATCTTACTCACTGCTAACCCTCCATAGTATTTTCCAATCTCACAGGAGAAGATTACCCATCTTTCTTCCATGGAGCCATGGGTGTTTTTGAATTGCAAAAGATAAATGGTCTGTGGGTTAGCAGTTCAACTCCCTATGGACTATATCACTAGGACTCCCTTCTTGTTGATGTTGTTATATGCCATTGAGTACAACTTCTAACAACTCCATGAAAAACAAATTTGAAACTTGCCCTATGCTGTGTCATCCTCACCATCTTCAACAAGCTTACACTCACTGCTACAGTCACTGTGTCAATCCATCTCATCGAAGGTCTTCTTACGCTGATCCTCCACCTTTCCAAGCATGATGGCCTTCTCCAAGTACTAGTCCCTCCTAAAACATGTCTAAAGTATGGGAGACAAAGTTGTACCATCCTTGCTTCCAAGGAGCACTCTGGTTTCACTCTGTCCAAGACAGACCTTTTTGTTTTCATGGCAGTCACAGTATTCAGTATGCGTCTCCAACATCACAACTCAAAAGCATCGATTCTTCATCTACTGTCAACCTCAGTGACTGTCTCACTTTCAGATATATAGCAAGCAATTAATACGACCATGACTTAGATCAGGCACACCTTAAACTTTACGCTAACATGACTGCTCTTCAATACTTTGAAGGAGATCCATATTTATGCCCATGCCCCAAAAAAGGTGATCCAACAGAATGAATAAATTATCAAACAGTATCATTAATATCACAAACAAGACAAATGTTACTGGTGATTATTTGAAATTGGCTAGAGCAGTACCTCATCAGAACTGTCAGAAATACATTTAGAAGCGTCTGTGGTACCAGGGTCCTCACCACTGATGTCTGATGGATTCTGGCAGAAATCAGAGAATACTAGAAGGCTGTCTGAGTTTTATTACCTATATACAAAGTCATTTACTATGTAGGTAACAAAAAACTAAGGCTAATATTGAGAACAGGAATCTCAGAACACTTAGTTGTGCTCATGAAAATTCTACACCTAGACCAAGAAGCTGTTGTCTGAATAGAACAAGGGAACACTGCACAGTTTAAAATCAAAGTGGTTTTTTTCCTTTCTCACTACCTACTCAATATGTATGCTGAACAAATCATTCAAGAAGCTGGACTTTATGAAGAGGAATGCGGTATCAGGATAGTAGGACGACTGCTCAACAACCTGAGTTATGCAACTGATACAACCTTGCCTGCTCAAAGTGAGGAGGACTTGAATCACCTGCTGCTGAAGACCAAGGACTAAATCCTTCGACATGGATTACATCTCAGTATGAAGAAAATAAAGTCCTCACCATCAGATGAATAAACATCATGATAGATGGTGGACATCATGATTGACATTGTCAACAATTTCATTTTCCTTGGATTCACAATCAACCAGGGCACCAGATGTTAGTATTCACCAAGATTTCTGAAAAACTTTTAATCTTTTAATCTCATTTCCAGGAAATACACAGCCATTGCTATTTATTTGTTATGGCTATCTATTCTTGTTGTTGTTAATAAGTGCCACCGAATCATAGGCGATTCACAGGCGACTCATGTATTCTTAGCACGAGAATTTATCTTCATGTTAACCTAAAGTGGTTCTTTCAAATTACTCCTCCAGTTTTAACAATAAAACTTAATATGCATGAATTATAAGGCAACAGCAAGCCTAAAGAGAGTCAATCCTGACAGAGAATTCCAGATCCATTTAAAGGAAAGCAAGCACCACCAACTCATTCTTTTCTTTATGTGATTTCTGTCATTTTTAGGAAGTCAAAAACTCTACAAAAAGAGTATCTTTGAAGAAAGCACTCTTCACTCAGGGATCTTTGAATTTC
>NW_006399855.1:1919063-1942177 GCF_000299155.1 Elephantulus edwardii | reverse complement strand
TTGCCTCCAAGGAGCCACCCGGTTTAACCCTCTCCCTGTGATCCAGGCATACTAACTCATCACTATAAAACTCTTTAGAGTTTCCAAGGGTGCAAGTCTTTAAGGAAGGAGACTGCCAATATTTCTACAAATAGAGTAACTTCTACAAAAAGAGTATCTACAAAGAGTTCTGACTTATATACAACAGATAATAAAGGTACAATCACAACATTTGGTATTGTATTCTATTGTTTCTAATAACAATAATATCTTTTTCAGGATGCCAAATTAACTCTAACTTATTCCATTGCACAATAAGATCTATGAAGACATAAGGAACAATAATCTCCACCAAAAGCTGATATGATCTACATTTTATACTGCATCACAAATTATAATCTAAAAGAATCAAACTTGCCTATTATTCTAAATCAGTAAGTAAACTTTACTTTCTTGCCATAATTTCTGTAGCAGAAGCCTCTGCTACAGAAATTATGACACAAAATCTAATTTGCAAACATTAATAATAGTAGTTAGTATTCATTAGATTTTCTTGATCCCTACAGCAAAACTAAAT
Source organism: Elephantulus edwardii (assembly GCF_000299155.1). Classification (NCBI taxonomy): domain Eukaryota; kingdom Metazoa; phylum Chordata; class Mammalia; order Macroscelidea; family Macroscelididae; genus Elephantulus; species Elephantulus edwardii. Next base: position 1,941,621 of record NW_006399855.1, on the reverse strand, counting down.
TCAGAAGCTAAACAAATACTTTAAATTAAATATTGACTGTCAAAGGTCCTTTTTTTGTCCTCTAATACCATCATCCCCTATGATTGGCCAAATTTGTTTTGTTCACCTTTGACATATTCTTCTCAGTTTTATATTTATAAATATTATATACACAACTCTTCCATTTATGTACTCTCATATAAATAGAATACTGGACACATAATGGCATCCAGAAGCTGAAGATGATATGTAAGATCTTAAAATCTTCAACCACAACTCTGGTTTACCTTAACGCATTCTTATATTCTTCTGAGAATATGGGGGGCAAGTTAATTAATTAATTCTCTCTCATCATTTTAAACTACATGATATCCATTTCTTATTCTTTTCCACTCTTATCTTTCAGAATAATCACTAGTTCTCCAACTAAAATTCAAACTGTCAAAGATTCCCACTCCCCAGAATTTTGTGTTTCTTCAAATGGCTAAAAAGAATCACCTACTTTTCAAAGAAAGACTGTTAAGGAATTTTTCCCTTGAATCTGGTACATTTATGAATTAAGGGAAAGTATCCGCCAAAAACTATAATCAAAAAACCAACCTTCACATGGGTTTAAAGTCCAAATCTACATTACTTACACCATGAAAATCTCAGAGCTTTGGCATTAGGCTTAGTTCACTGAATCTTAAAAAGCTGCTCTGGAAGAAAGCAACTCTTCACTCAGGGATCTTTGAATTTCCAAAAAAGTTACAATAACAAATACCCCCATATGTTAAAACTAAATGAGATAAACAAGATTCAACCAAAGTAACAAATAGCATTTGAAATTATAATGTGGGGAAACCCTCCCTGTGATCCAGGCATACTAACTCATCACTATAAAACTCTTTAGAGTTTCCAAGGGTGCAAGTCTTTAAGGAAGGAGACTGCCAATATTTCTCCCGTGTGGTGGCTGGTAGATTTGAATCACTGGCTTTTTAGCAAAACAAATAGTTCAATCACACTTAAGAGAAATACAGCTAATAATATAAAAATGTATTAGAAAATGGAAAATATACATATAAAATAAAGTAACAATTTTGAAAATAATTTTAAAAGCATAAAATTAAGCCTCTAAAGACAGGTTCAACAGACCAGACACACTGATCATGTCATTATTATTCAAACAGTTTTATTAATATTATAAATTAACAATAAGCCAGTGAAAAGATTTTCAATTACTCAAATATAAAAAAAGGATGACAAGGAGATGAAAAATACAAAAGAAGATTAAGTAGATGTAAAATGAAATGTCTTACATTTACACCTAATTAGATTTTAAGAAAAAAGAACAGTAAAAATGGTCTCGGGAGAGACAACATGCAAAGTGAGGATAGCTAAGAATTTTCTTGAATTGATGAAACATGTAATTAAAGTCAACAAAATTTTAAACATAAATTAAAAAGAAACTAAAACTTAATTTTTTTTTTTCATTAAGAAAAACTCCATGCTGTAAGGTTTATCCTAATTCACTGCCATCCTATGAGATAACACAGAACTGCCCACTGGGTTTCCCAGACCATCTATCTTCACAGGAACGACTGTCACATCTTTTTCTTGCAAAGCATGTGATAGGTTTGAATTATCAATCTTCAGTCAAGCTCTTTACCTACTGAACCATCAAAAATCCTTAAACATATTAAAACAGAACTACAAATCACTGAAGACAATGAATTTTTAATAGAACCTAAACAAAAATACAGATTATTTACAAAGAGATAATTAGACTTTACAAAGGATTTATCAACTAAAACAAGGTATGCCAGAAGCAAGTGGATTAGCATCTTGTAAGTGGCTAAAAAAAAAAACCCCAAAGTATTAAAGTATAATTAATCGTATACTCAAGTCAGAAAAACATTTTTTCCAAGAAGCTAACACAAAGACAGTTTCAGACACACATTTGGGGGATTTATTATAAACAGCCCTTATTACTGATATTTCTAAAACTACAATTCACAAAGATGGAAAATGATGCTAAAAGAAAAGTCTGAAATATAGGAAAGAATATCAATCCTAAATCAATGTATATGTAAACAGGTAATTGTCATTGTTTTGTACCACATAGTTGGAACTGACCCACAGCTGACCCTCTAGCAGGTTTTCAAAGGCAGTTAATCATGTGGGATGAGACTGCCCACTCTTCTCCTGCAGAGTAGCGGTGGATTTGAACTTCTTGTCTTCAGGACCTCAATGTCGTTCCTTACCACTAGGCTATCAGAGGTCCCTAAAACGGTATTAGATGTGCAATTTCTAAATTGGAAATTTTAAAAACTCAACACCTAAAATGCTGAATAAAAAAACATAAAACTTGGAGGACAGGAGTATGTGACATATCTTTTAGTAACAATTCTTTCTTCCCTAGACCTGGCTTTCCTGGAGATTACATATACTCCATTTTACCGATTTTTGGACCTGGCCAAGAGTTGGTATACAGGCAGAGGGACACTATACCAATTCTATTGGTCAGTTTAAGAGCACTGAGTCAGGTCTTTTGAGTTCATACACCACAGGAGAATTGCATGCCCCAAATAGGTGCTAGTCCCAGAATGGGTACATACTTAGCACATAACTGCAACTACACCCCAGTTATAGTCAAAAAGAGTTCTTGTGAACTAGAAATAAAAGTCAGTTTAAGATTTTTTTTATTACTGCAAAAGATAACTAATGTAGAGAGTAATGATACTAACTTTAAGTGTAAATTTTTCTAGTTCAAAAGGATTTACAAAAGAAAATCTAGACACATGATATTTGCAAGAAACACATTTAGGCTGTAAGAACAGAGAAGACTGAAAATAAAAGAACAGACACCAAAAAATGGTGAATTATCAAACATTACATATATCTATCTTGTACAATTTTTTTAAAAAACATAAAATAGACACAAGAGGTTTTTTTTTTAAAAAAAAGCAGGTCAATGGTGATTTCTAGAACACAATGTGTATAAATGATCATGTGAAGCACAATACAAATAAAGGAGCATGTGAAACACAATATACACGAATGAACCACAATGCATACGAATTTTATATGGAAACCAATATGAAATTTGAAGAAAGGGGGAACAGGCAAAAAAAAAAAAAACACCTATCCAAAAGTATTTTTATGTGTGCTGGGAGACACACTTTATCATAGTAATACTGTTCACTATAACAAAATCAAGAATGTTCATTATAATTATAAGGTCCTTAAACAATCAAGGATTATGTAGCATATAAACAAATAAATCTCAAAAATATTACTGAAGAAAATAAGCAAATAGAAAAGAAATAGAATGACACCATTTACATTTATATAAAGTCCTAGAATACATAGAATTAACAATACATATGTCTATGTTTCCACCACCCATCTGTCAATTTGTCAAATTGTGGTAGCTTTAATGTCGCTGTGATGCTGCAAGTTATGCCACTAATATTTCAAACACAAGCAGGGTCACTCATAATGGACAGACTTTAGTGGAGCCTGGAAGTCTAGGAAGAAAGGCTTGGTGATCTATGTCCAAAAATTAGCCACAGAAGAACATTTCGGGGCTACAACAGAACACTACCCAATTCACTTGCTAGAGGAAGATACTATTTGAGTTTCAGGAAGGTGAAGGAGATCCTAGGTGAGAAGAACTGTTAACAGCAGTCACAATGATGGGCTAGAACATGTCAGTGGTGATCTTGAGGATGATGTTTTGTCCCGCTGTACATCCGGTTACCATGAGTTGGATCAACTAAATGGTAACTAGCTATCTTTACCTACACATGTTCAGAGGTGTAGCAGAAGTGTTGAGATCAACTTAGCAACTAACAATAACAAAGAAATTATAAAGAAAAGCAAAGGAATGTTAGACTACAGGTTGAGAGTAATGGTTTCCTCAGGTAAGTACAGGACAGGCATAGGCAGAGAGGATCAGGTAGGGTGTTGGTAATGTTCTATTACTTAAGCTGCGAGAAGGGACAGCATGGATATGTAATACATATTACACATAAATAATAAAAATTATGTATAAATGTACTATTTAATAAATGTGTAATTTTTCTAATAAAATTCAGAAATGTTATGGTTATGAGTATAAGCAATAAATATATGTACCACACTTATAAAGGAGTTAAATTATTCACAAATCTTTAAGCTATAACTAAGAGAGAGATATAGCTGCAAGCCATTTATTTCTTAAAAGACAACTGCAAATGATAGCTGGTATCACTGAAAATTATGAGTTATATGTGAAAAGACTGGTGATTATACATTATCCACATGGAGAAACAGCTGGGCTACCCAAAGAGTTTTACCGCAAGTGTTGACTGAGCTCAGCTGTCTGATAGCTGACGTTTCTGACCTTACCTTTACAATTGTGCAAGCTAAGCTCATTTTTCAGCAGGATTCTACAGGCCTTACTTTCCAAAATTACTATTTGTTGAGCTACCATACCCCCAAAAAAGGCTTGGAAAAAATGTCTTTCACTAGCATGGTATAATGGTATGTAACCAGGAGAGGAAAAAAACAAACATACAAAACAACTCAAATGTCCAACAAGAAGGAAGTTATTAAATGACTTATTAATTTACATATAAATAACTATTCTTGTTGATTGCTGTTGAGTTGAGCAAGCCTCATAGACACTTTATGAACAAAAGACCTAATGCCTTTCCATAGCTATCATCATTTCTCTAAGTTCACAGTGCTTCCAGAGGTATGTGGTTTAGGAAGTAGATGTGACTCCTGCTTCCAAACCAGTTTTACAACTGGGTGCTCCACCAAACACTGTCCATGTTGGGAAACCACTATGGTATTTGATACCCCAATGGTACAAGGTCTAGCATCACAGCAAACCCAGGTTACTTCACACAGCACACTGGCAAAGAGTGAGGAATGGCACAAGGTTTAGCATCACAGCAAATCCAGGTTACTTCACACAGCACACTGACAAAGAGTGAGGTAGAAAATGGAAGAATATTTTTCCAGATTACAATAGCACTAGTCTCATTTAGCAGTGGTCAAGTGCCATCAAGTCGAATACAACTCATAGTGACCTTTGCACAAAAGAACTGAACTCTGTTCTGTAACTAAAATCATTTCTATATATTTATAGAGTTTATGGAGTTTCCAGAGGCATCTAGTTTAGGAAGTGGATGCCACTCCTTCTTCCCAAACTGCATCAATCTGGAAGCTCAACCAAACATTGTACATAATGGGTAACCATTACGGTATTTGACATGACCATGGCACAGTGCTCAGCATCAAAAGAACTCCAAGTTGTTCAGTACAGCAAATAGACAAACAATTGCTGTGTCACTTAAAGAATAGGCACCCATTTAAAAATGTGGGGTATAATGAATTAATATGACCCTTCCACCTACATCCTTACATTGTGTGATGAAGTACTGTATTAAGGAGATAGGATTAGAGTGCAATATAAACCCTTTCCTACCATCATTGTTAGGTGTCATCAATAGACTACAACTCATAGTAACCCTAAGAACAAATGATCTGAGCCTTGACTTATCCTGTGTCATACTCGTCATCTCTGATATACTTGAGGCTATCGTTAGCATCACTGTGTCAATTCATTTCTCTGAGGGTCTTCTCTTTTGCTGACTTTCTACCTTTCCAAGCATGATGTCCTTTTCCAAGGACTAGCCCCCTTCAACAACATACCCAAAACATGTAATATGAAGCTTCACTATCCTTGTCTCCAAGATGCACGTTGGTTGCACTTTCTCTAAAACTTACTTGTTTCTACTTTCGTCAGTTCACGGTTAGCTCAGTACTCTTCACCAACACCACAACTCAAAGGCATCTTCTTCTGTCATCCTTAGCCACTGTCCAACTTTCAGATGCATAACAAGTAACTGAAAACACCACCCCTTGAATCCGATGTACTTTAGTCTTTAAAATTACATCATTGCTCTTTATACTTTAGAGAGGTTCTTGAAGATTTTCCCAAAGCAACTCATCTTTTGATTTCCTGACTACTGATGCCAACGGTTCTGATGGTGGATCTAAGTAACATGAAATCACTGACAACTTCAATCTCTTCTCCATATATCACTGGTCCAGTGGTGAGGATTTTGTCTTCTTGATGTTGAGATGTAATCCACATTGAAAGCTACAGTTTTTGATCTTCTGTACAAAATATTTCAAGTTCTCCTTGCTTCTGGCAAGCAAGACTGTCATGTGCATAACCCAAGTGGTTGATGAGTCTTCTTTCAGTTCTGATGCCACCTCCATCTTCACAAAATTCAGCCTCTCAAATGATTTGCCAGGCATAAAGTCTGACTAGATCTACAGAAAGGATACAGTCCTGCAGCATACCCTTCCTGAATTTAAACCCTTGCTCTGAGTGTACAACATTTTCATGGTCTAAGTTTCACATGTGTACAATTAAGTGTTCTAGGATTCTCCATTCTTCTTCTCAATATTAACCATAATTTATTATGATCCACAATCAAATGCCTTTGCATAGTCAATAAAACACAAATAGACATCCTTCGGGTATACTCTGCATTCAGCCAGGATCCTTCCTGCATCAGTAGTATACCTGGTACCACAGCCTCTTCTAAATCCAGCCTGAATTTCTGGAAGTTCTCTACTGATGTACTGTTCCAACTATTTTTGGCTAATTGCCCTAAGACTGTACTTGTGTGTGATACCAGGGATACTATTCTATACTCTCCATATTCTGCTGGATCACCTTTCTTGTGAATAGGAAGAAATATGTTCTCTTCCAGACAACTGGCCAAGCAGTTGTCTCCCAAATTTCTTGGCACCTCCTGGTAAGCATGCCCAGCACTACATCTATTTATTAAAACACGTCAGTTGGTGTCCTATCAATTTCCGAGGCCTTATTTTTTTTGCAAATGTCTTCAATGCAGCTTGAATGCCTTCATCACCATTGGTTCCTGATCATGTTCTTTCCAAAAATGGTTCTGTGTCAGTCAATTCTTTCTGGCACAGTGAGTATATGTATTCCCTCCCTCTTCTTTTGATGCTTCTTATGGGGGCCAAGTTGGAAGGAGGAATGGCATTCACTTCTATAATAGCCTCCGGAAACCCTAAGAACCTGGAGAGAGGATGAAAGGCACCCAAGCGTCGAGGACTCATAGGGTTGCTATGAGTCGCCTGCAACTCGACGGCACTTAACAACAACAACATGGTGGCCAAGTATTAAGAATTCACACTGCCAACTCAAAGACACATGGTTCAAATCCACCAGATGGGCAATCTTCTCCTGTGAGATTTACAGCCTACAAAAACCTGCTTGGAGGGTCAGTTATGAGTCGATTCCAATTCAACAGTACACAACAGCAATATTCATGTAATTTCCTGGAAGCTCAATGTTCTCTGTCTTGGGATAATCAACAGTCTTCAAGATCCTGGCACATCAGTTTCTTCAAGGTGAGTCTACATCACCCACAGTCACATGAGCAATTTCCCTGATAGGTTCTGAGTTTCTGTGAGACCTTCTCTTTTTTAAAAAAAAAAATTATCTACTAGTTTATTTACAAAATTTGAATACATTGTTTTCAAGAACAAATTTTGTCAATCTCCCTCACCCTTCCCCCATCAAATTGTACAATCCCATAAGACCTTCTAGAAAACACAGAACACAAAAGACAAGACAGGAGTCGGGGAACTGAATGGAGGAGAAATAATGTCAGAAATAATGGAATGGTACACAGTTTGGACATTTAGACTTCTCTTAATCTCTATAAGATAGACCTTTTTACCCCTAAAGATTGTAAAGAAATTATTTGTGCAAAATGTCCCAAAGATATTTAATGACAATGAGTGATTCAACGAATGCATGCTCTACAGTATTTTATATGACTCTCAAAAAAAATATCAATAGCAAATAAATGATTTCTCTACCAATTCACTTTTTCATTTGTAATTTCATGAACTTAATTTAAAAATTAAGACTCAGAGGAATTTCTTCCCCCCCCCCCAAAAAAAAATGCTATTACACTAATAGGGAGTTCTGGTTGGCTAGTGGTAAAGAGTTGTGTTGCCAATCCAAAGGCACGAGGTTCTAATCTAACAGTTACTTCATGGGACAAAGATGGGCTGTATCCTCCCATGCTACCTCTGAAAACCTACTGGAGGGTCAGCTATGAGTTGTTTCTGATTCAAAGGCACACAACAACAATAATATTAAACCAATACTTAAGTGATTAATCTTTCATTTTAAAATTCAAGGCAGACAAGATGCATTTATTATCCATTCAATAAATAATAAATGACCAGCTACTATTAGCCAGACAGTATTATAGATACAATAGACAGAGCCATGAAAACACAGAACTGACCTCCACAGACATTATATTAATTCTACAGTTTTCCTTTCTTAATTCAGATTCACAATCGACTAGTTAAAAAAAACACATATTTGAAAAAGATTCTCCAATAATGTCTTCTTGTTTCAAATTTAAAAATACCTTCAATTAATAATGAATGCATTGTTCCTTCACACTTCTATCATACTTTCATAATTCTCAGACTTTCTAAAAAAGACTGTTCTTTCTCTTTCTGCAATTTATATCCCTGAAATACAATTCTCAATTTCTACAGCTATCTGTATTTTCCCAGTTCATCAAAGTAAAGCAAACTTCTGCCATTGCTAAAAAGGTCTGTTTATCTTATTCCCTAAATCAACAAAGTACTTCCTGTTAATAAAATCAAAGAGAGATGGCTTAAGAGCAAAATGAGAACTCATTTTGCTTTATCAGTTTGTTTACACTTGTATGTTAATGAAGCATGAGATAAGAATAAGGTCAAATTTCTACTTCTACAGGTTGTTGTTGTTGTTATGTGCCCTTGAGTCCTTTGTGACTCACAGTGACCCTATGTACAATAGTCCTAAACCCTGCTCTATCCTGTGCCAATCGCATTGCCTCTGACACACCGATCCCGATTACCCCAGTCACTGAATCAATCCACCTCATAGAGGGTCTTCCCCTCCTGCGCTGTTCCTCCCCACTCTACCCAGCATGATGTCTCTCCCTAAAGATCTGTCTCTCCTTACACATGTCCAAAGTATGTGAGACGAAGCCCCAGAACCCTTGCCTGAAGGAGTAGCCTGGTTTAACCCTCTCTAGGATGAATTTGTTTGTTTTCTTGGCAGTCCATGGTACATTCAATACTCTTCTCCAGCACCACAGCTCAAAGGCGTCAATCCTCCTTCTATCCTCCCTAGTCATAGTCCAACTCTCTGATGCATAACAAGTGATTGTAAAAACCATGGCCTGTATCAGGCGCACCTTAGTCTCCAGAGAGACACCATTGCTCTTGAGTACTTTAGAGAGGTCCCTAACAGCAGACTTTCCCATCGCAATATGTTTTTTTATTTCCTGGCTGCTGGTGCCAAGAGCGTTGACCGTGGAGCCAAGCAAACTGAAGCTGTGAACAATCTCAATCTCTTCGCCATCCACCCTGATGCTACCAATTGGTCCAGTGGTAAGAATCTTTGTCTTCTTGACATTGAGCCTCAGTCCATACTGAAGGCTGCAGTCCTTGACCCTCTGCAGTAAGTGCATGAGGTCCTCCTCAGTTTCAGCGAGCAGGGTTGTGTCATCTGCATAACGCAGACTGTTGACAGATCTTCCACCAATCCTAATGCCACGCTTCTCCTCATAGAGCCCAGCCTCTCTGAGAATCTGTTCTGCATACAGGCTGAAAAGGTATGGAGATAGGACACTTCCCTGGCATACACCCTTCTCAATTTTGAACCAGGCAGTGTTGCCCTGCTCTGTTCTGACTACTGCCTCTTGGTCCAAGTATAGGTTTCGCATTAGCACGATTAAATGTTCTGGGATTCCCATTCTTCTCAGAGTCAGCCACAGTTTGTTATGATCCACATAGTCAAATGCCTTTGTATAATCAATGAAACACAGATAGACATTCTTCTGGTATTCTCTGCTTTCAGCTAAGATCCATCTAATATCAGCTACAATATCCCTAGTACCACGACCCCTTCTAAACCCAGCCTGGACTCCTGGCAGTTCTCTGATGATGTACTGTTCCAGTCGTTTTTGGATAATCTTCAGTAGAATCTTGCTTGCATGTGAAATCAATGAGAAAACTTCTACAGGTAGAATTCACCTTAAGTTTCCAGGAGGACTTACTAGGTTTCCGGAAGGACTTATCAAATTCTAGGAACTTTATACTGGTTTACCATGAAAACTTCTAAGTATTCAAAAAAATTAATGCCCTTTCCATGTCCTTAAAGTTGACTCAAATTGTATGCATATAAGAAAACACATCCTTTCCAAGTTCTGCTTTCAAAATAGCTACAGTATCTACATTTATTTGCGTATCAGAACTATACACAATGGATAAGCTCTAGTAGGAATAAAAGCTAAACTGAAGGACATCATATAGCTCCCTATTGAGCTTGACAACATTTTAAAAGTCAGTTAAAAATTCCAGCCAGCCAAGTAGGTAATAAACACTATGAGGAGTATACAGAAAAGCAGGTTAATTCTAGATCCTATCTTCAAGGAATATATATGTAGTTGGATTCTAAACATGAGAACATCCAGTCACACGTTAAACGATAATTGAGCTTTGCTAGCCTAGCGGTAAGGAGTTTTGGGAAAATTCCAAAGGCATTCAATTTAAATCCACCAGCTTCAAAAGATGGGCAATCTCTTCCTGTGTGGTTAAACTGCCACTGGAAAGTCAGCTATAAGGTGGTTTTGACTAAACAGTACACAGTAACAAGAAAAATGAAAAAGATGGAATTAATATAGGCAAGACAAACTTGGTCCCAGTCACCCAACGCCACACACAGAGCATATCCACGACAAAAGTACTAAGGGAAAACTGGAGGTGAGAGTCAAGAACTTCAGTTCATGCAATTGTTATTACATATAGTTGAACAAACAATACAGAAGGAGACTGACCATCTTTCTCCTACAGAGTTCCAAAAATGCCCTACAAAAGCCTATTTGCTAGTAGAATTGGTTCTGACTTACTGTGACCCTATAGGGCAGAGGAGAACCACATCATAGGGTTTAAAGGGTTATAAATCTTTACAGTAGGAAACTGCGAAACACCCAAACTCACTGTTTGCCTGTTGAGTCTGACTCATGGAAATCAGGTTTCCGAGACTAAGAATCTTTATAGGTAAGATGGTCTCTTTCTTTGTCAGAGTAGCTGATGAGTTCAACCCACTAATCTTCTGGTTAGCAGCCCAACACATTATGCACTACAACACTAGAGGTCCTTCAGAAACAATGAAGTTATAAAATAAATCTTGTCCACAGTCCCTGAAAGACACAGACACATCCTCACAACTCCAGTCTAGAACTCTACTCAACAAAATAGATCTTTCAAGAGTGGGTAAACATTTTGTCAACACTGATGTTCTTAAGAGTCTTTGAATCAAATCACTCATAGTGACCCTACAAAAGACAGATAAAAATCTTGCCCTCTGCTGTCCCATCCTCATGATCTCCCTGGTCTAGTGGTAAAGATTCTTGTTTTCTTGATGATGAGATGTAATCCATATTGAAAGTTGTAGTTTCTGCAGTCCCCTTCACTTTCAGAAGGCAAGGTCACATCATCAGTCTAATGCAGGTTGTTGAGTCTTTCTGCAATCCTGATGACACATTTTTCTTCCTATAGACCTGCTTCTCCAATGATTTCCTCAGCATACAGTTGAGCAGGTACAGACAAAGGTACAATCCTGATGCATACTTTTCCTGACTTTATGTCATTCCGCATTTCCTTGCTCTGTTCCAACAACTGCTTCTTAGTGTACAAATTCTGCATGAACACAAATAAGTGCTCAGGGGTTTCTATTCTTCTCAAAATAGTTTACGATCTTCACAGTCAAATACCATTGCATAATCAATAAAACACAAGTAATCATCTTTCTGGCATTCTCTGTTTCATCCAAGATTGACCTGACATCTGTTATCTCAAGCAATAATTTCTCTCATTCCATAGCCTCTTCTGAATCTAGCCTGAATTTCCACAAGTTTCCTGCCAATGTACTATTCTAGTAATTTTTTAAAAAATTATCTTCATCAAGATAAGCAGGAAGTAGCTAAGAGAATACGCCGTCCCCTTTTCCTTATGAATCAGGGTGAAGTCTCTCTCAGGGAGGAGTGATAGGGAATGGCAAAGGACACACTGACAAAGGAGATTAATCAGAACTGGCTTTGACAAGCACTGTGGCAATGGGACAATTAAAACAGACTTTCAAGGGGAAAAAAAAAAAGAGGAACGAACTGGGGTGGGAAGGTAGAGAAACAGCACAAGGAATGAATGGAAACCCAAAATCTCTGTAAATGTTCAGTAAAATTAATAAAATTTAATAATAAAAATATTTTAGTTGTATGTGATACTAATGATAATTGTTCAAGAATGTCCATACTTTCCTGGATGGTTTTTTGGGGGGGGAATGGAAACAAATATAGATCTCTTCTTGTCAGTCAGCAAGGCAGCTGTCTTTCCGTTTTCTTGGCATGAACTAGTGAGTGTGTCCAGTATGGCACCTGTTTACTGAAACATCTGTTTACTGAAACTGGTATTCCATCAATTCCTGGGGCCTTGCTTTTGCCAAGAGAACCCTGGTGGCATAGTTCATAGGGAGGTGCACTGCTAACCCAACCCAAAGTCCACACCTCTCTGGCAGTTTAAACCTACCAGTAGCTCTGCAAGAGAAAGGCAAGCAATCTCCTCCTGTGATATTTAGAGCCTCCACAAACCTACTGGAGGGTCAGCTATGAGAGCTTTCTGCAGTATTTTTTGCCAATGTCTTCAGTGCAGCTTGAACTTCTTCCTTCAATATCAATGGTTCTTAATCATATGCTGTGTCCCGAAATGTTTCAGGATCAATCAATCTTTCTGGTACAGTATTTCTCTAGTCCTTCTACCTTCTTTCAAGGCTTCCTCTTTCATTTCATATTTTGCCTACAGTATTACAACTAGAGGCTTAAACTTGTTATATTAAGGAATATTGTCCAAGTATAAGGAAAATTATCCTGGTCAAGGATACACAGAGGAATTACATAGTAAATGTCAAAACAATATATGCTAGGGAGGAAGAAAGAATGGGTAACATGCAAGGTGATTTGAAAAGATGGAGTAGTTAAAGTTATAGATCAAGAATAATTAATTATATAAAACACAATGTATATGAATTTTTCAAAACACAATGCCAATGAATGGAAAAAAATAAAATGTAAAAAAAAAAAAATTTAAAATCCTCAAGTAAAATTATTAAAAGTACAAGAACTAGTCATGCATATATAAATGTAACCAAAAATATTAAGATAGTAATAGTTTTAAAATTCATGTTATATACTTTAAAATTTATATATAGGCATCAAAAAGTATGAAAACTAAAGAAGAAATGAAAGTAGGATCATATGTTTTAAAGGCCTTGCACTGCCTCAAAAAAAATTTAAGAATTCTTTTATGCTTACTCATTATTTCTAACAGTAGGTATCAGGGAATATATAAAACAGCTAGCTGTCCATCTGACTCCCCAAACATAAAAACACATAATTTAATCTCTATTGGGTTTTCCCTCCTCTACTATAACTAACAGGCTTTTCAAAATTTATTTCATTTTGAATGGGAATGATCATTATAAAACACAATGTGAATGAAAGATAGTGTGAAACACAATGTATACAAAAATTGTTAGCAAACCAATATACAATATTTAAAAAAGAAATCAAATGGCAAAAAAAATTATTTCATTTTGTCTTCTATTATTTACTACAGATATGCTAGTAAACATTTGTTGTTGTTACGTGCCAGAATGTGTTGTTATGAGTCAGAATTTACTCAATGCTAACCCTCCAGCAGGTTGTCAGAGGCAGTAAATGGGAGGAGACTGTCCATCTTTCTTCTGCAGAGCTCCTGGTAGATTCAAAGCATGTGTCCTTAGATTGGGAGCACAGCTCCTTACTCACTAGGCCAACCAGAGCTCCCTTAACTGAAATCAGAGTAAAAAGAAATGGGAACAAGAAGCCTTGAGAGCCTACTGACTTTCTAAATAATACATTAGTTTAATAATAAACATTGCTTTATCACTAATCTATGTAACATTGTTATGAAATTGACATTTAAGAGCTTTAAAATTCATTTTCTTCAATTGTTTCATGGGTGGAAAAAAAATCTCACCCTAACATTTGCTAGTTTAGTGAAAGGAACTGTCATTTGCTAAATTTTGGATAGACTGCTACTACAATTTTATGAAGATACTGTTGTTGTTGTGTGCCATCAAGTTGCCTGCAACTCATAGCGATCCTATGTACAACAGCCCTATCCCTTGCTCTATCCTATGCCAATCTCACTAGTCTCCGACAAACCTACCCCCATTACCCCAGACACTGAATCAATCCACCTCATAGAAGGTCTTCCTCTCCTGCGCTGTCCTTCCACCTTCCCAAGCATGACGTCCTTCTACAAGGACTGATTCCTTCTCGCAACATGTCCAAAGTATGTCAGATGAAGCTTCAGAATCTTTGCCTTCAAGTAGCAGCCTGGTTAGCAGTCAATGGTATATTCAATACTGTTCTCCAACACCACAGCTCAGAGGTATCAATTCTCCTTCTATCCTCCCTAGTCACTGTCTAACTCTGAGGCATAGCATGTGATTGCATAGGTAATCTAAATTGTTCAAAAAGAAAATGCAATAAAAATTAAAATATCGTAATACCAATCTGTGTTTCATTGACTATATAAAGGCATTTGATTGTGTGGGTCACAACAAACTGTGGCTGAGTCTGAGAAGAATGGGAATCCCAGAACAGTTGATAGTGCTTATGCGAAACCTACACTTGGACCAGGAGACAGTCGTCAGAACAGAGCAAGGAAACACTGCATGGTTTAAAACTGGGAAGGGTGTACACCAGGGATGTGTTCTATCTCCATACCTTTTCAATCTATATGAAGAACAGATTATCTTGGAGGCTGGGCTCTATGAGGAGGAATGTGGCATCAAGATTGGAGGAAGACCATCAACAATTTGTTTTATGCAGATGACACAACGCTGCTTACTGAAACTGAAGAGGACTTGAAGAGCTTGCTGCAGAAGGTCAAGAACTGTAGCCTTCAATATGAATTGAAGCTCAACATCAAGAAAACAAAAATTCTCACCATTAGGCTGACTGACAGCATAATGATAAATGGTGAAGAGATTGAGATTGTTAACAGCTTTCGTTTGCTTGGCTCCACAATCTCTTGGCACAGCAGCCAGGAAATGAAAAGACAAATTGCACAGGCAAAGTCTGCTGTCAGAGACTTCTTCAAAATACTGAGGAGCAATGATGTCAGTTTGAAGATTTAAGGTGCTCCTGATCCAGGCCACGGTCTTTACAATTACTTGCTATGCATCAGAAAGCTGGACAATGACTAGGGATGATAGGACAATTTATGCCTTTGAGCTGTGGTGCTGGAAAAGAATACTGAATATGCCATGGACTGTTAGGGCAACAAACAGGTTCAGCCTAGAGAGGGTGAAAACAGGCTGCTCCTTGGAGTCAAGGATTCTGAACCTTCGTCCGCCATACAGTCCTTGGAGAGGGACGTCATGCTTGGGAGGATGGAAGGACAGCACAAAAGAGGAAGACCCTCGATGAGACGGACTGACTCAGTGACTAGGGTAATGAGGGTATTGGCACAGGATAAAGCAGGGTTTAGGGCTTTTGTACAAAGGGTCACTATGAATTGCAGGCACTTTGATAGCGTATAACAATAATATCATATAGTACCCTTTGACTTAACTTTTAAGTTAAATGTTATAGAAACTAACAAATAAGCTAACCAAATTTCTAAAAACAAATGCCAAAGTGAGCAAAGAGACATTTCTAGATTAGATGGCTAGCCAAGATAGACTGATTCCATTTCTCTCATAGCTAGAGTAAAACTTGATCCAAATCATTAGAGTATTTGTTAATACTCTTTTCTGTATAACTATGTTGATTATGCATTATATCGGGACCTAAGTAGTACACAAGCATCCTTATTTAATCTTCCCAACAACCTTTTCTGAGGCTCTATACATGTTCTTCTCTCATAATTAAAAGTTTTTCAAGGCTCCAGCTTTCCCCCTCATTTGATACATGCATGTTCTCCTTATCTGCAAGTCATTTCCTCAGCGAAACTTGCCCTGATTCTTCCAAATCTAAGCTAGGTTCTCCAATAATTATGGATTTAAGAGATACTTGTACTTTGTTCCAAAACTTCATTCTGTTTTTGGAAAAATGGTACTTAAAAGTTTCTGGAGTACACAGTTGGCACACAAAAAAATACTTGAAAAAAAACAAATTAACAAATACACAATTTTCTTCAATTTTACACAGAAACAGGTAATAAAAAGGTAAGGAATTTATATTAGTAAACACTGGTAGGACCAGTTAAAAATACAACCAAATCTTTGTGATTGATTGACTCCAGTATTCTTTATTAATGTACAATAATAAAGTGTACTCAGAGTCAGGTTTTCTCAAATTAATGTTTTTGTATTGGCATGCACTGTGGGGGAAAAAAAAAAAGAGTGGCTAACTACAACCGAATTACATCCCAGAGTATGTGAAACAATGGGATCAACTAAACTTTCTGATAATGAATGCATTGAGTGTTGTCACTAATACTGCTACACTCCCTCACAACGGCGACGCTCTGGTTGCTTAGCCCTTAGTGAGTCATGCCGCTAACCCAAAGGCAGTATTCTCTCTGGCAGTTCAAATTCGCCAGTGGCTCTCTGAGAGAAAAATGGACAATGTCCAGTGTAATTCACGTCCTCGGAAACTGGATGGAGAGTCAGCTAGGAATTGATTCCAACTTAATGGCAATGAGGTTTTAGTTTTTCAGTGTTTTGGGGGGGTTTTCTGACTTTTCTTTTTTAAAGTGAGTTACAAAGAAAGAACAGGTAAAGTGAAACTGAAAACAATAAACCAAAAAATGGAATCACTGTCTCTTTTCTGAGATCAGAAGTAGCAATTTCCAAAGTTTTAGTATTCTGGCAACACGTTCTGCAAACTAGCACTTTTTAACCAAAGTGGTTTTGTTTCCAATTGCAACTGACTTCAACTGGCCTCTTTCTTTACCCACCTTTACTGGCTACAAAATACAAGTCAGTTGAGATATATGCCACATGGTGGCAAGGACCAGTACAACCTATGCTTGGTAACGGAGGCTCATATTATGTGGGAGTTAGTAACCCTGGTTCCTAATCAATGCCTGAGGACGATCAATTACAGATGGTGTCAAAGGTGACACTCTATTTGCTGACTTGTTTCTCGTTTAATCAATAGCACTTGTCTTCCCAGCAATTATCTGCTTGTCTAGACCAAGTCATTAAGGGAGATCTAGTAGTCTACTGGTAAGGAGTTGTGCTGCCAACTCAGAGGGCAGACAACCCGAATCCACTAGCTGCTCCAAAGGGAAAAGAAAGATGTGCCCTCTCCTCCTGTGCGATTTGCAGCCTCTGAAAACCCACTGGAGGGTCAGATCCAAATGGGGTTCCAACTCAGCAGCACTTAACAACAACATACTAAGTCATTAAGAGATGAATGAACTCACGACAACAACTGCAGCAATTTATGTCAAAAAACTGTAATGGGCTATCCTCAAGAAGGTCTAATAAGCTAGCTAAAACAGTAAGTAGAGACCAACACTAAAACTCAAGGCCCAAATTCTTAATGATTGACAAATGATGCTTCTTTGAATGCCTTTGGGACAACTCATTACTTCTTTAAATACATAATCAGCAAAGGAATTTCTGTTAATTCAGGATCCTTGCACAGGCAGGGATTACAAATGAGTTGTTTCTAAATCTATCTTCAAATTGAATTTGAATGTAATTTGGAACAGTCAAGTGTAGTTGGGATTTAATGTCAAATGTCTTAGTATATATTATAGTAAGCCTTTCTGTGCATTAAAAAAACCACTGTTGTTATGTATCATTGAGTCAGAACTGGCTCACAGCTGACACTACAACAGGATTTCATAGGCAGTTAATCGCACAGGAGACTGCCCATCCTTCTCCCGTGGAGCAGCTGGTGGCTAATAAAGTTTCAGACTCATAAAGCATCTTCAACGAGAGAGTAGCAATGTTTTGAATAGTACTGCAAAGTAGCCTTGTTTGTATTACCAACTACTGTATGTACCTCAAATTTTTATCGGGCTTTATCTGGGTTGTTTGGAACTGAAGTTAGGACTATTCCTTTCTTTTTTCTGTTCCTTTTATGGTGATTTAAGTGAAAGTTTACAAAGCAAATTGGTTTTACAATTAACAATTTATATATATTTTGCTTTATAACATTAATTATAACTCTCACAAGGTAACTCATTAACTAATTGATTTTCCTTGGATCCACAATCAACATACTTGGTACCAGCAAAGTACCACATGGGGAAACTGCATTCAGGGACCTCTCCAAATTACTGGGGAGCAATGATGTCACTTTGAAGACTAAGGTGCTCTTGATTCAGGCCATAGTCTTTTCAATCACTTGCTATCCACCTGAGAATTAGACCATAAATAAGGATGAAGAAAAATTGATGATTTTGACTTGTGGTGTTGGAGTAGTGAATGTCTCAAGGACTGCCAAAATAACAAACATATATCTTAGATAAAAGTGCAGCCAGAGTGCTCCCTGAAGCAAAAATAACTAAGTTTTGACTGATATACTTTGGAGATATTGTTAGGAAGAGGCTATTCCCTGAAGAGGAACATTATGCTTGAAAAGGGGGAGGGTCAGCAAAAAAAAAGAGGAAGATGCTCAACCAGATGGCACAGGATACGGCAGGACAGCACCTAACAATAAGAATAAACTAACAATACTCTTCTCACTTCATCCTTGTGATTCTTGTTTCCATTAAATTTCAGTCTCACAATAAACAGGGCTATAAATTAAACAACCTCAAAAAGACAGACTGACACAATGACTGCAGCAATGGGCTCAAGTCAGAGATAATGAGGATGGCACAGGATAGGATAGGGCTCAGATATGTTATTTATAGGGTCACAATGAATCGTACTTGAGTTGATGGCATCTAATAACATCATCAACAACCTGTGTTAGGCAGATGACATAACCTTGCTTGCCAAATCTGAGGAGGGCCTGAGGCACTTGTTGCAGAAAGCAAAGAACTACAACCTTCAACATGGATGGAAGCTCCACATCAAGAAAACAAAGATTCTCACCACTGGGCCGATTGGCAGCATCATGACAGACAGTGAAGAGATTGAGATTGTTAACAGCTTCAGTTTGCTTGGCTCCACAATCAACACTCTTGGTAGCAGCCAAGGAAATCAAAAGATGAACTACACTGGCAAAGTGTGCTGTAGGGGACCTCTCCAAAGTACTGAAGAGCAACAATGTCAGTCTGGAGACTAAGGTGCACCTGATCCAGGCCATGGTCTTTGCAATTACTTGCTATGTTTCAGAAAGCTGGACAATGCCTAGAGATGATAGAAGGAAAACTGATTGATGCCTTTGTACTGTGGTGCTGGAGACAAGTACTGAATTGGACTGCTAAGTGAACAAACAAGTTCATCCTAGAGAGGGTGAGACCGGGCTGCTCCTTGGAGGTAAGGATTTTGGAGCTCCATCTGACATACTTTGGGCATATTGCAAGGAGGGATCAGTCCTTGGAGAGGGATGGCATGCTTGAGAGTGTGGAGAGACAGCACAGGAAAGGAAGACCCTCGATGAGATGGATGGACTCAGTGACTGAGGTAATGTGGTAGGTGTGTCAGAGACAATGAGGTTGGCTCAGTATAAAGCAGGGTTCAGAGCAATTGTACAAAGGGTTGCTATGAGTCTCAAGTGACTTGAAGGCACATAACAACAGTAACATTAGAGAAAATCACTCCTTAGAGGAACCAACCACACACAGTCTAAAGGGCTGCAAATGCACAATGACAAAGCTAAGAATGCAGGCAGGAAGGGATAAAATAGATTACCTTTTTTTTTTTTCAAAGTTTGTTTAGACAATCAGTCTAAATTTATATTTTAATTGTTTATATAGAACTCTGATTGCCTAGTGGGCAAGGAGTTCAGCTGCAAACCCCAAGAAAGGCGGTTTGAATCTGCCAGCTGCTTCGAGAAAGAAAAATGAGCAGTCTCCTCTCATGAAAATTTAGAGTCTCTGAAAACCTGCTGGAAGGTCAGCTGTAAATTGGTTCCAACTCGAGGGCACATAACAACATGTAGAATAATGAGATGGTGTGCATAATGGTCCACAGATGGAATCCACAAGCTGTTCTTCGAAAGAAAGATAGATAGTCTCCTCCCATAAAGATTCACAACCTCGGAAACCTGAAAAGTCACTCTGAATCAGAATCCCTTGGATGGTATTAGCTGTAGAGACTGCTCTGGTAGAGCAGTGGTAAAACACTTAGAAGAAAGGTGTGGCAGTGGGCTTTTCTTAGAAACTTCAGGAGACAATTCCACCCTTTCTTATAGGATCACAAAGACTCTGACCTTACGACCCACTATAAATCCACAACAATGGTTTATGTAGAATACAAAGAGCCCTGCAGCACTGTGGTTAACAGGTCAGCTACAAAGAGATAGGGCGGAGGTTCAAACCCAGCAGCACCCCTGCTGGGCATATTAACAATCTGTAGAAAACAAACCAACTGAATAAACATCCCTTTAAATGAACCAAATTATATTTACAAATTCTACATGAGAATATAAAACTAGGAAATATTTTGTCACTTTTAGAAACTGACAGATTGAGAAATAAAAGCAATTACACCTCAGTTAGTTTAATTCTGCCTAATTTTCTAATTCTTATTAAGAAACGACTAGACGACACTTAACATAGAGCTCAGTTGCCCTAATGGACAGAAAGTGATGCTACCAAGCCAAAGGTGGGTTTAATCTGCGGCCCTCAGGCCTGCTTTTAATTGTTTTTGGTCAAACATTCTTCTAAGTGGTATAGCACTGGTCTGTCCTTTTGCTGTACAGAGATAACTTGTAATTGCTGTGATGCTAAACACTGTGACTCTGATGTGTCAAATGCGATAATGGTTACCCATGATGGACAGTGTTTGCTGGAGCTCCTAGATTAAAACAAGCTTGGAAGCAGGAGTGGCATCCACTTCCGAAATAACCTTGCCTCCGGAAACCCAATGAACTTGGAGAAAAGAAAGTTATATAAATGTTTCAAGTCTTTCGTTCATAAGGTCATTATGAGTCGATGGCACTTAACAACAACAACATTAAGAAAATTTAACAAAGAAAAATTACCCTGGCATTCCCCAAGAGATCTTTTCCAGAGACGAGGGTAATAGCTAAAGTTCTGTCCAATTTTCTCTGAGTTACGATTATTAGCTATCTATCTCAAACATTTAATTATCAATAGAAGATAATTAATACAGAATTTAAATCACCCTGATCCAGCAAACAGTATATTTAAGACACTGTGCCCACATTTCTCCATTTGTGTTACATTTTTTCCAATGGCTGAGTAGTGTTCCACCAGGGTCAAAGCACAGTGAAATCTACTATCTATAATGCATCCACAGATTTAAAAACCGGTGGAAAGGGGTGGTATTATTACTATTAATCTCCAAATTATAGAACTGCCCACTCATTGATTCACAAACTTTTCCTGTTTTCTGGCATTCAAACACCTGGGAATAACCATTCACACACATTGGAAACGCCGCATCACTAGACAGTTGTTAGTTCCAAACTATTCTGCAAACTTTGCAAAGTCGCACAGATCCCGATCCCTCATTCAACCCATCCTCCCACCGCACAGGAGAAATAAAAGTTGCGCCGCATCAAGGCAATAATTTAAAAAGAAAGAAGTTTGTCCCAGTACTGCCCACTTGCTCTCTAGAGGACGCAACTGAAACTTGCAAACGAGACACGTCTCCCCGGGGACCGAAACTTGCACGGGGGGAGGGGGAGGCAGCGAGACGCACCTCCCCCAGGATCTGGTCGACCCCGGTTCCCTCTCACGAGCCCGGCTTCATTTACCATCAGCCCCCCTCCTCCCGGGTCCCCCGCAGATGCTCCCAGCTCGCCCCGTAAGCTGCGCCCCCGCCCCCGACAAGGCTTCTACCGGACCCGCCGCGCCCCCCTCCCGGCTTCTGCCAATCACACTCCAGAACCTACAATCAAGGTTCCAGGGGGCACCAAGGACAGCCTCGCACGTTTCCTAGAACCCTCGTCCCGGAACGTGCCCCCTCGAGGACTCAGAGGGAGGGAGCCGCAGCCTCGTCCACCTCCTCCCGGGTCTGGGAATGGCGGCGTCCGGCTCCCCGGGGGCCAACACCAAGTCACTGGACAGAGAGCAAAACCCAGGGAGACCGCGGCCAGCAGCCGGGCACCTGTGGTGGAAGAGCAGGAAATGAAGTTACCTCAGGACTGTCCCGTCGGCAGAGGATGTGGGCAGTGGGCAGAGGGGGAGTCCCGGGCCGCAGAGCAAGACCTGGCGCGGCTGCGCTGCGCGACGGCGGCGGCTTATTACTGCAGTGCCCTCCGCCCCATTGTTTCCCTTCCAAGAGGATCCCGGCGAAGCTGAGCCCGGGAACCAGGAAGTTCCCCGGCGCGACACCTCC
>NW_006399855.1:1909731-1918913 GCF_000299155.1 Elephantulus edwardii | reverse complement strand
GCTGCCCAGGCGGCCGTGGCTCCTTCCCGGCGGCACGTGCGCGCCGCTCCCGCCGCCTGCGGCTTCGCGCGGCTCCGCGGTGGGCACCGAGGTCCTAGAGACGCTTGCACTGTCGGGTCCTGATTCAGATACTAGACAGTCGGAATGAAAGGGCAATGGATGGGGAGGAATCGCGCTGAAAGGAACAGGTTCCTTTGGCCAAGGAGCGCCAGGGGAAGGAAGGGCCAGTTCTGACTTGAGACCCAGGACCTAGAATAGAGCTTCAAAGCATTGCAAGAAACAGATTTATTCTGATACCTTCTTGAGAGGTCAAGAGAACGACTGACACCTAGGATGAGGTCAAGAGTTCGCCTGGTTCTTATTTCTATTTTAACTGTTAACTAGGAGTATGAAATGGGACCTTTTCATTTCTCTGTGCCTCAGTTTTATCTTTAAAGTGGGTTAATAGAACCAACCACAGAGGACTATTTGCTATGTACAAAATTGTCGATAAAATGGCATTGGTTGTGATAAAAGTCACATTTGTCATTTTTCAAGAACTTGATAAAAGTGTTCAAACCAGCACTCCTTTAAATAGGCTACTGTGTACAATCCCATTGCTGCTTTTAAAACTTCTCAAATTTTAAACTATTGTCCCATCTTTCTCTAGGTCAGCTTTCCTTTTTTATATTGTGGAAATTCACCATGAGTTTTAATCTCTTGAGTCTTCCATTAAGAGGTGCCATAAAAAGATGAATGATGTAAACTTTCCAACACTGTAATTAGCTGACAGTTAAGTGATTTATTCAATAGAAGCTAGAAAAGTTAGAGTGTGCAAATAACTAAAAGGCTTCCTGTCCTTGATTCCAGGAACTAGAATTACTAAAGCTGGCAAGTCTACATGGCTATTATCTCTCTCTTCCAGCTGGTGAAAATTGACACCAAAAAACTGGGTGCTATGAGGAGGAATAGAAGGAGGAGATAGGGTCACAGGGGGGATAGAAGGAGGAGTCAGGGTCACAGGAGAGATAGGAGTCAGGCACTTCTTGGGGCCAAAACTTTAATAGCTGTAAATAGATTATGGTTTAGGTGGTCACTAAGGCTCCTTCTAAGCCTCAAACGTTACAGTCTATGTACACTTTACAAGGAAATACAAATTAACACTTCCCTTATAAATCTTCATTCATTTAAGCCAGGTTGTGAGATAATTTGTGAAATGGTTTATTTTCATGACTCTAAAATATGGGCAATTTCCTCCCTGGAAATTTGCAGCCTCTGAAATCCTGCTATGAAACAGTTTTCATTCCAGAGGAATACTTCTGAGGTTTTGATCCAACCCTGGTATAAGTAGTTAAAGCTCTCTAAAATATGAATGGGAGATTTAAAAAAAAAATGGCTTGATGAGTCATGAAAAGCTTTCTCAACATTAAGCCACTCACTGGCACAAATCGACTGCTAGGGACCTCTTCAAAGTACTACAGAGCAAGTATGTTGCCTTGAGGTCTAAAGTGAATCTGGCCCTAACCACGATGTTTTCAATCACTATGGAATGCATGTAAAAATTGGACAATGAGTAAAGAAGGCCAAAGAAGAATTGCTGCCTTTGAATTGTGAAGTTGAAGATCATTTCATATACTACAGACTTTTAAAAGAGCAAACATCTTCAAAAAAGCGCAGTCAGAATGCTCCTTAGAAACAAAGATAGTGAGACTTCATGATGCATACTTTGGGCCTGTTATCAGGAGAGGCTGGTCCATGGTGAAGAAGCAGCTACATGCTTAGGAAAAAAGAAATCACCAGTGAGATGGATTGGCACAATGGCTGCAACAATGAGCTTAAGCACAGGAGAGATGTGAAAGATAGTACCGGCTTAGGCAGTGTTTGGTTCTGTTGTACATAGGTCATTATGAGTCAGAGCCTCTCCAACCACCTAATAATAACAAATGCTTCTCCAGAAGTTAGAGTGCTCAGGTGGATCTTCTGAGCTTTTGACCAGCAGGAGCACCTCTTCATGCAGCTTTGTAGCTTCCACCAGAGTGCTTTCTTCATTATTGTTGTGTGCCTTCAAGTAGGAACTGACCCATACCTAACCCTCCAGCAGACTGTCAGAAACAGTAAATCACATGAGAGGAGTTTGTTCATCCTTCACCCGTACAGCATCTGGTGGATTCAAACTGAGTACATTTCATATTGCAGTGCAACTTCTTACCACTAGGTCACCAAAGCTTTGTATATACATGTTGTTGGGAACTGTCAAGTTGGAATTGACGCATAGCTGCCCCTCCAGTGGGTTTTCAAAGGCAGATAATTGCACTGGAGGAGATTGCCCATCCTTAATTTATATTTACTGACTGAAATTGCCACAAGATTGAGTTCTCATTACTTAAAAAGGACTCCAAGAGCCACAGAGACACTCAAGAGATGTTGTTCAACATAGAAATACCGTATAACTCAGCTATTCCACTGCTTGGAATATACCCTGAAAAAATCAGAACTAAGACACAAATGAAGATTTGTACACCAATGTTCAAAGCAGTGTTATTCACCATCATCGCAAGACCATGGAAACAGCCCAAATGCCCAACCACAATTGAATGGATTGAGAAATCATGGTACAGTCACACAATGGAATACTGTGCAGCATACAGGAGCATTGATTCTGGAAATCACTACCTAACTTGGGAGGGACTGGAGAGCATTATGTTAAGTGAACTAACTTAGTCCCATAAGGACAAATATTGTATGAGACCATTATTGCAGAACGTGTATGAGGATCCAAGGGGGGGAAGCAAAGGGAATCGGCTGGGGTTGGGGGGTGTAATCATAGGGTCACACAATTTGATGGGTAGAGGGAAGGGTGGGTAAAGGAAATGGGAAAGATCTGGTAGTATAAAAAACAATGTATATGAACTTTAAACCAGTATAAATAAAAATTTTATTTAAATAAAGCTAAAAAAAGAGGAAGACGCTCAAGATGGATTGATTCCGTGACTGGGGTAATGGGAGCAGGTGTATCAGAATAAGATTGGCACAACATAGAACAGAGTTTAGGGCTGTTGAACATAGAGTCACAGGCAATTTAACAGCACATAACAACAACTTGTTCAAGGGACATCACTGCAGGTGTAATAGACAAGAATCTTATAACCACTGGTAAATGAACTAAATCAATTTAGATTTGACAACACTAGCCACAAGGCTCTTACCTGGCAGAATCAAGTTAAAATTTCAAGCACTAATTTTTCCATAAATGATATGGTAGTTGAGGGGGGGAAATTATTTTGCACTCAGTTATGAGAACCATTTGCTTATTAATATAATAATTAATATCTGACTAGTTTTAACAAAGTTCAAGACTCCATTAATTCCCTCAATCAAATTGTCAGCCTTAGTATAAAACCTGCATTGCTATTCTGTTGTTGAAAATAATATTATTTCAAGACCTATAATTTTTATTATCAGGCTTCAAACTACCAGCATAAGATAGATTCCCTCTTTCTTGTCTTCCACTCTAGCTACTTTGTCCCTAGGTTCATGCTTGATATATGGTTGTGGTTGTTGTTGTTATTGCTGATTGCCTTCAAGTTGAGCACGACTCATAGCGATCCTATAACCAAAAGACCTGAAGCCCCTCTACAACTATCAACATTTATCAAAGTTCATAGAGTTTGCAGAGGCATGTTGTTTAGGAAGTGCATGCCACTCCTGTTTCCAAATCTGTCATAGTATGTTATTATAATGTGCCATTGAGTCCTCTGAAATGTACAGCGACTCTATGTACAGCAGCTCTGAGCCCTTCCCTGTCCTGAGCCAGTCTCACTAATTCCCACACCCCAACCCCCATTGCCCCAGTTACGCTATCAATCCATTTCATCCAGGTCTCCCTCTCCTGTGCTGTCCATCCACCTTTCCGAGCATGATGTAATTCTCTAAGGACTGATCTCTCCTGGCCATGTGCCCAAAGTAAGTGAGGCAGAGCTTCAAAATCCTAGCTTCCAAAGAGAGACTTGGTTTCACCTTCTCCAAGACAGACCTATTTGTTTTCTTGGCAGTCCATGGTATGCTCAAGACTCTTCTCCATCGTTGTTTTTCAGCACTCTGGAGAGATATATGATATGCAAAGTCCTCCTATATTTGTAGAATGGTGAATACAGAATTTCTGTCAAAGAATATCAAGGAAACAGAGATGTAATCCTCTTTCTCTTAATTAGGAATAGTTAAATTTTTTCTTAAAGGGAAAGATATCCCAAACTATGCTGTTCAGTTGGTTTTGGCTCGTACAGACCCTATAGGACAGAGTAGAACTGCTCCACAGGGTTTCTGAGGCTACAGATCTTGATAGGCAAGGGCTTTGTCTTTCTTCTGTGATGCAGTTGATGGGTAGCAGCCCAGTTCTTAACCATCAGTGTCAGGTGGGCTTCTGTTAGCCTGATGATAGCAGATATTTAACAGCACTTTGGAGATGAATGAACTACTGAGGGACTATATAGGTTCTCCACGCATCTCTGGTTTAGGACACAAAAAGAGACCAACCAACCAAAACCAAAATCTACAGTTGTCAAGTCACTTCTGATTCATAGCCATCCTACAAGATAGGAGTAGAACTGCCCCATCGGTTTCCAAGGCTGTAAATTTTTGCAGAGCATGTGGTGGATTTGGATAACCCATCTTGCTATTAGCAGCCACGCCTTTAATCACTGTACCACCAGGGCTTCTAAAAAGGCACCAATGGAAAGGAAAAGCAGGGTAGATGTGAACTGCCCAAACTTTGATGCCCAAACATAGATAACCTTCAACAGAACATAAAAGCTTTATGCCATGAGATGTTTTGACACAACATCCACACAATCATTGTTGTTGTTGTGTACCCTCGTGTCAGAAATGACTCACAGCTGAGCCACCAGTAGGTTTTCAGGAGCTGTTTACCACACCATCAGAGATTGCCCATCTTTATCCCTTGGAGCAGCTGGTGGATTTGAACCACTTCCTTTGGGTTCATAGTGCAATTCCTGACCATTCAGCCACCACAGCTCCCTGAAAAATCATTGTGTTGCCATTAAACCATGAAAGCATAATGTAACTCTAGCAAGCCGTCACATGGGAGGTGTCTTTCTTCCACAGAACGACTGGTGGATTCGAACTACCAGAGAGATGCCACCTTTAGGTTTAGCAGTGCAGCTGTCTAGGAACTATGCCACCCGTGCAACCCCCACAGACTGTATGCCAAAATTCATAGATGCATTATTTATAATAATAAAAAAGTGGAAAATGAAATGATTATAACTAGTGATGAGGTGAAAAAAATCAAACAAACCACTGTGTATGTCTATACAAGGGAATACTATTCAGCAGTGAAATGCTAATAATCACATGAAATAAAAAACCATGCCTACTGAAAGATGACATACGTAAAAGAACACATATAATTGTACTTATACAAAATGTTCAAAAAAGGCCTAACCAAGGAGAAAGTAGTGATCTCTTTTGGGCTAGAGGTGGGACTGGAAAATGACTGAAAATGCGGAATGTAATCTCTTTTGGGGGAGATAGAAATGGTTTAAAATTACACTGTGGTAGTAGATGGACGATTCTGTAAATATACTAAAAATGGAATTTGACTTTAAAATCAGTGAATGGGAGTTACCTCAGCAGAGCTATTCATTCAAAGCACAATCAATGTTTACAAACTGAGTAAAAACTTCCGTAGCCAACACATTCTACAGATTAAGTTTACAGAGTTAGTCTAGTATAAACAACAAACAGCAAAACAGGACACATAAACAGATTTAAAAATGAATATGACAATTATATTGAAAAGATCTGCATGTCTATAGGAATCACATAAAAAAAGTCATTCTGTGGTTAAAAGGAAAAGTTATTGATTGTAGAACTGGAAAGAGAAATCAATAGATTAAGAGTGTAAATTCTATTTTACATCAGCAGGGAGATATGACTGATACTATAGGAAACTATAGTTTACTACAGTGATGATATATAAGATCCCTGCTAGTCAGAATGGACTCAAGGGCAGTGAGTATGTGTACTCCGTAACTGTATTCAACGCAATTTGCAGCCACAGCATTAACATGCCCTTTAACAATAATAAACAATAGCAATAAAGTGTCCAAAAGTGAAGTACAGAATAACAATTTGTTTTACCAATTAGCATGCCACTTCCAAACAAATAACAAAAATATATCATTATATCTCATTTATCACAATGGAGTAAAATAGGTGGATATCTGCTTTTTGCAAAGGTTATGTGTTATGCTAATGAGAGAAATAAAATATTGCCAAAGATAAAAGTCTGTGTTTCGTCCACTACAGGTTGATACAACCAAAGACAAAAATATAACTTGTGCTGTAACGTAAAATCATCAAGAAAAAATTCTACAAAGCAAATCATGCATCCTTTACTATCACCATCAAAATATGGATCAAAGTCTCCTTTAAAGAGAGTCTGAAATTTGAATCCACAGCTATTTGATACATTTAATTTTTTAAAGAGGAGTAAGCAGATAGCTCCCCAAGGATAGGATTTATCAAACAAAATAAAGCCCCAGAGAGTCTTGCAAAGCATATATTCATATTCACCAGCAGCAATGGGTTCTGAAATTTCCTAGGAAACCAATGCTCCTCTGTGGATTAGGAAGGTCAGTTCTAATGACATTGGACATTGCATATAATTGTTCACAGGTGAGGGGAAAAAAAAAAACAGATCAAGCCACATGTATATCCAGTTTGTGAGTGAGACAGCAATCGATAACCACCAAAACATCCACACTGTTAGGCTGTTAGGTGCCATCAAATGGGCTCCAACTCATAGCCACCACGTGTGCAATGGAATGACTCCTGTGCCATCCTCACAATCTCAGATCTGCTAAAGTCCATTGTAGACACTGTCAATTCATCACATGGAGGGTCTTCCTCTTTCTCTGTTCATATGAAAAATATGCGCTTTGGTTAAAAGATGTTATAGTCTATAGAACTGGAAAGAAAATCAACAGATAGATTGTGAACACTGTAAAATTGTATAAAAAATTTTGTGTATACCATTTCTTACTTATCTAGAGTTTTCTTATTTATTGGTGGACTTGATTGTTTTCTCAGTGTATTAAGAGCACATATGCCATCATAATAGAGTACTTATCTGTTTTCTTTAACACTTGGTTCAAATCAGTGATACAAAAGAGATTCCATATAAATAACTGTAGAAAGAAATAAGGAAGGAAAGACAACACAGAGAGAAAAAAGGCAAGAACAATGAAAGATAAACTATCCAGTTTTAAATTTTTCAGGGCATAAAAATTCTAACATTTTTTGTATGCTCAATGAAGTCTGTGACTCAAGAGAAAAGTAAGAATGACTGGGTTTCAACTTCAAAGACTGCCTCTCATTATCTCTTCTGCAAGCTTTTACTCAAGGAAAAAAGTTTCCTGATTGCATCCCAGGATGATTACCATGGTTTGTCCTAAACGATAATGATGCTATATCATTTGAAAAGTGTCTCATGGTACTTTATGACTTTGAGAATTTCTTCCTCCTGCTCAGCTTTTAATTGCTGTACTTCAGCTCTCCATGTGCCACATCTTTGATATCTTTCCATTTTTTTTTCTTTGTTTGAGTCTCATCAAGCAGAGTTGGATTAAGAAAAAATATTATAAGAGATTGAAAATTTGTTTGAAGTATATTTTCATGAGACTTTGGACTCCATACTCAAGTGAGAAAACTTTTTCCTCATTATGAGCTTTTGAATAAACTCAAGCACTTGTGCAAATAAATCCTCGTAACTTACATGATAGCTCATTTCCAAATATGATTGTCTCTTCCCTTTGCCCTATTCAATGAACTGTTTCTCAGTATTTACATGCTCCTCTTGGAGTTAGGCTGGCCCTGTAGCACATTT
Source organism: Elephantulus edwardii (assembly GCF_000299155.1). Classification (NCBI taxonomy): domain Eukaryota; kingdom Metazoa; phylum Chordata; class Mammalia; order Macroscelidea; family Macroscelididae; genus Elephantulus; species Elephantulus edwardii. The sequence continues at coordinate 1,911,028 of NW_006399855.1, read as the reverse complement.
CTCTCTCTCTCTCTCTCTCTCTCTCTCTCTCTCTAATTATGGTAAGTATTTATGTAACAAAACAATTGTATTTCAAGATTTTTTTTAACATGTATAATTCTGTGGCATTAATCATATCTATCATATTGCTTAGAGGGCTCTGGTGGCTTCATACTAAGGAGTTGCACTGCAAACTCAGAGCAGGTAGTTCAAATCCACCAGTGGGTCCATGAAGAGAAAGATGGGACAATCTCCTCCAGTACCAGAAAGAACTTTGAATCCTTCTTTCTCCCCCCTGATTCATTTTTAACCAAAAGAATAAAGTTGAGTAACATTGAAGCTTTCTAAGGCTAGATCTTACGAAGTCTCATAACTTCCAACTGGATCTCTAGAAGGTTTTAGTGTATTTCCTCCAAGAATTCATCTACAACATGGAAAAAAAGCTCAAGTCATATGCAGTATCCACATATGAGTGTTTTGGTCAACAGGCTCAACTGAGCAGCTAGCTGGCATCATTTGCCAGCCTAGCAAGTGAGCCATCTTGGACTTCTGGACAGCCAAACTTTCAGAGGTCACAACTGTAAATCATAAAAACCAATGAGATGCAAAAAATTAGGACTGTCCAGGTAAGACAGCGAAGGCTACTCAAGTGAACCCAATCAACCCATGGACCCATGAGAGGCAATAATAAATTATGTTAATCCATTGAGTGTAGGGTGATTTGTTTGTTACGTTTGTTCTCTATAGAGAATTGTAGTTGTGTGCTGTCAAGTCGAATTAGACTTACAGTAATTCTATGTATAACAACTCTGAACCCTGTTCTATCTTGAGCCAGTTTCATTGTCTCTGACACACCTACCCCCATTATGCCAATCACTGAGTCAATCCATCTCATTGAAAGTCTTTCTTTTTTGCGCGATCCCTCCATCTTTCCAAGCATGATACCCCTCCCCGAAGACTGGCCCTTCCTTGCAATATGCCCAAAATACAGAATCCTTGCCTCCAAGCCTGGTTTCACCCTCTCCAAGATGGACCTGTATGGAGAAATAGAATAAGCTAATTTAAAATGAAATGCTAAATCTCTGTGTAGCTATTTTCTGGCTAAAATTTCAATTGCTAGAGTGTTCACAGCTTCAGTTTGCTCGGCTCCACGGTCAACACTCTTGGTACCAGCAGTCAGGAAATCAAAAAGCGTATCGCGATGGGAAAGTCTGCCGTTAGGGACCTCTCAAACGTACTCAGGAGCAACAGTGTCTCTCTGGAGACTAAGGTGCGCCTGATACAGGTCATGGTATTTGCAATCGCTTGATATGCATCA
>NW_006399855.1:1900470-1909101 GCF_000299155.1 Elephantulus edwardii | reverse complement strand
AACAGAAATGAAGGAAAGATCCAGTGTGAAAAAAATGTATATGAACTTTGTAAATAAACGAGTATAAAATTTAAAAAAATTAATAGAAATGCTGCATTTTAAAATTTAATAATAGAAAAACAGAATGAGCTGTAACAGACACTAAATTTTTAAAGGAGCATGCTTCTTTCACTACTAAGCTGATTCTGTGTGAAACAACAGAATCACCTTAATCTTGTGGAATCTGGAAAGTTAAGTATACTTGTGACCACATATGATTGAAAAAGATAGGAAATAAGTCATTGTTCACATGTTGCTGTGTTGTCAGTAGGTGCTCTTGAGTCAGTTCCAACTCATTGTATAAAAATGGTGTGGAAAAGGTGTCTGACCACTTTTAACTTTACAAGGGGGAGAGAGAATTCAGCCATAGCCCAAGGCCGATTCCTAGGTAGCAGTGGTCAGAAGTCTCTTATCTCTAATCTTTTTAACAATTTTACCACTACTCACTCAACAGCACTCTCTAGTTCTGTACTGGCTTTGATAAATAATTTCAAAGGCCACACAGAACTCACAGACCAAACACAGTCTTGGATTTTATTAGTAACAAGTTAAAAATTAAGTTCAGAAACATTTAGGGCAAAGTTTTTGGTCAAGACAGACTCTTCTCGTTGGTGCTTGAAGGTAGATCTCTCTCGGCCCTTAGTCCCTCAGACTGAACTTTGCCCTGTTCATGCTTTATAATGCAAGGACTTTTAGCTTTACTGTTAAGACCGCAGAGACACCCCACTCTGCTAATAAGCCTCAGTCTAAATCTCTAGCTCTATGGATCAGCATATCTAGTTCTAACAAGTTCATAAAAAGCTCTTAGATTTTTCACTCTACGAACTTGGCAGCCCACCTTGATGTCTCTTGCCAGTCACCTGTCTCTGTTGCTGCCACGTCTCCACTACTACTTCTCTGCTGCCACTTCTTGTCATCTCTCGCCTTCTCAAGTGTGACACACCGCTCTCTCCCCCCCCCCCCCTGGGTAATCTTCATGTGGCACAGAAGCATTTATTAGTCCCATCTCTGCTTTTTGCTGTTTGCTTAATGTTTTCTATCACAGAAGTGATTTCTTCAAGGCACAGTGTATACTAATGCTGCCTCATTAGCAGAGAATGAATGCCCTACTTTCAAGTGAGATTATAATCACAAGTATTGTTGTTACGAACCCACAGCTGACCCTTTAGCGGGTTTTTAGAGGCTGCAAATCACATAGGAGGAGACTGTCCATCTTTCTCACTTGGCTAAGCTGGTGGATTCAAACTACATGCCTTTGGGTTGGCAGCACAGCTCCTGGTGGCATAGTAAGTTGAACTGCTAATAAAAAGGACATCAGCTCGAATTATTTATCAGCTATTCAAAGGGAGAAAGACAGGTAGTCCCCTCCTATAACGATTTACACTCTCAGAAACTCAACGGAAGTTACCATGAGTTGGAATCAACTTGACAGCAGTAGTTTGGGGGGGGGGGTGATTGATTGAATAGTGCTTAAAGTGCTCAGTTACAAATTAAAAAGTTGGTAATCTGAGCCCAGCAGAGCAATCTGCTGCCATAAAGATTCAGCCTTAGCAATCTACAGATCCTACACTGTTCTAGAGGGTCACTATGAGTCTAAATCTACTCCACAGCCATGAGTTTGTAGAATTATTTACAACATATATCCTTTGGGTACACAATTCAATCCATAACACTCAGCTCTGTCCATCTTTCTACTACTGTGTGTATTGCTGACTTGGGACTGACCCATAGCTGACCCTTCAGCAGGTTTTCAGAGGCTATAAATCACATGGGAGGGGAGTCTAGTCTACCTCCTACTTGCCATCTAGTTAGTTACTTTGGGCTTGTGGCCAGGAGACACCAGTCCTTAGAAGGACATCATGCTTGGAAGGGTGGAGGGACAGTGCAGGAGAGAAAGACCCTGGATGAGATGGATTGATACAGTAACTGGGGCAATGGAGGCTAGTGACATGGAATTAGCGAGACTGGCTCAGAACAGGGCAGGGTTCACAACTGCTATATATATGGTCACTATGGGTCACAGGCTACTTGATGGCGCATAACAACAAAAACAACAACAGCAAGAGTTAGTTTTGATTCATAAGGACTCTATGTAAAACGCACTGCCTGGCCCTGTGCCATCGCACAAATCACTGCTGTGGCTGAGAGCACATTATTATCATCACTGTGTCAATACCAAAATCTTCCTCTTTTTTCACTGACCCTTTGCTTTATAAGCATGATTTCTTTTTTCAGGGACTGGCCCCTCCTGACAATATATCAAAAGCATGTGTAATGAAGTGTCATCATTCTTACTTTGAAGGATCATTCTGACAGCCTTTCTTCCAGCACATATATTTTTATTCTTCTGGCAGTTCATGGTATATCCAATATTCTTTGTAAACACCATAATTCTAAGGCATCAATCAGGTATAATTCTACAATTCCTTATCTTCTATTTTCAAATCCACAAAGGTGCATAAATGAGAATTTTTGGTACCTCAATTCATTTGGTGGTAATTGAACTTTCCTTTAGTGTTATGGTCTGTATCTTAATCAACACTGATATTCATTTTACTGCAGAATTTGTAGTGTATGTGGTTACAAGGTGCTGTCCCAGATCACATTTGGAGTTTCAAGTAATATGCAACATATGAGATGTGTTGCCTTCACAAAATCAAAACATCTGAATTCTGAAACAGTTCTAGAGCCTGTAATAAAATATGTGGACTTGAAGTAAATATTATCACATAGGGCAGCAGTATAGTGTAAACTAGTTGATCATGCTCTGACGTCAAATAACTTGAGTTCGAATCTTGACTCCAACCTGGGAGTAAAGCCCAAACCATAACATTCATAAGAGACAAACTTAAATCAAGCTTAGAAGCTCTAGTCCAAGGTATAAAGAGACTGCCAAATATAACCAGAAATGCACAATCTGAAGGGGATAAAATTGATGCATGGGATCTTTTAAAGATTAAATCCCTGTGCACATCAAAAACTTTTCCCAAAAGGGTGAAAAGAAGACCTACAGACTGGGAACAAATTTTGGTAATACCACCTCAGACAAGAGTCTTATAACAAAAGTTTACAGAATACTCCTGGGCCTCCACAAGAAAAAGACCGATAACTCAATTACAAAATGGACTAAAGACATGGAAAGAATTTTCACAGAAGAATATATTAGAATGGCAAACAGCTACATGAAGAAATGTTCCGAATCCCTGGCAATAAGAGATGCAAATCAAAACCACAATGAGGTACTATCTCACTCCAGTAACAGTAGTGATGTTTAACAGAGCATCAAGTAATAGATGTTGGAGAAGATGTGGCAAGAAAGGAACTCTTATACATTGTTGGTAGGATTGTAAAATGGTGCAACCATTCTGGAAGGTAGTTTGGCACCTTCTCAAAAAGCTGAACATAGAAATTCCATATGACCCAGCTATTCCACTGCTTGGAATAAACCCTGAGAATATGAGAACTGAGGCACAAACTGAGATTTGTACACTAATGTTCATAGCAGCATCATTCACCATCACAAGAACATGGAAACAGCCCAAATGTCCAACCAGAAATGAATGTATTGAGAAATTATGGTACATTCAAACAATGGAATACTATGAAGCACGTAGGAGAAATAACTTTGTAAATTATTACCTAACTTGAGAGGGACTGGAGAGTATTATGCTGAGTGAACTAACTCAGTCCCACAAGGATAAATATTGTATAAAACCATTATTTTAGAATGAGTATAAGGATCCAGGAGGGGTGGGAGAGGCTGGAAGCAAAGGGATGTGGATGTGCAGGGGGGTGGGGGGGTTAATCATTGGGTTGTACAATTTGATGGGGGTGGTGAGAGAATTTGTTCAAATGTGTATTTGAGTTTTATAGATAAACTAGGGGGTGGGGGGAGAAACTGGGGTTCCTAAAAACCCAAGTATATACCCAAGTGACTTGAAAATAGTGAGGCAAACAGACATATGTACACCAATATTAATTTTAGCACTATTTACAACAGTCAAAAGATGTAAACAATTTACCTGTTCATCGGTAAATGACTGAAAAAACAAAATATAGTACATACGCAGGTGGAGTACTCTTTCACTTAATGTTGCCCAATTGGTTCTGACTAATAATGACCATTGGGCCTTTGGGTTTCTAAGACTGTAAATTGTTGCAGAAAGACACTGCCAATCTTGAACCACAGAGCCACGCATGGATTTGCACCATTGGAGATGAACTCAGCCAAAAAGAAAAATAAAATTCTAGTAACATGCTAAACTGGACAGAACTTGAAAACATGTTGAGTGAAATAACTCAACTACAAAAGTACACACATTGTGTGATACGAAGAAGTAAATAAAAGTATGCAGACAAAGCTTATTAAGGTAGGAAGTAGAATATAAGGAGGAGCCATTGTTAAAGAAGCACTTTTTCTATTTATGATGGTGAAAAATTTGACAATTATGGGTGACTGTTGCCAACATGATTAATGTCATTGCTATAGCTAAATTGTGCTTCACAAAATTTTGAATTGTCAAGACGTGTTGCATTTATTTTTTTACTTTTACTGAGATATTTCACTCAGCATAATGTCCTCCAGTCGCAAGCGACTCGATGGCACATAACAACAAACAACAACAATGTCCTCCAGGGTCATCCATTTTGCATAATATTTCATGAATTCCTTGTTCTTCAATGCAGCATAGTATTTCATTGTGTGAATATACCAGAGCTTCTCTATCCAAAGGTTTGTTGATGGGCACTTGAGTTGTTTCCAGCTCTTTTATATTGTGAAAAAAGCTGCAATAAACATGGGTGTGCAGTTACATGTATTTTTACAATAATAAAAATCGAATCATAAAAAGAAAAAAAAATCTTGGCTCCATTGCCTGTTGGCTTTAAGAACTTTAGTTCTATAAACCCCTGGCTCAGTTACTTCCTCTGCAAATGGACAACAGTAATAGAAACTAACTTAAGAGTTTATGCAGATTAAATGTTTAGCCCGATAACTAGGAGTAATATGTAGCAAACAAAACCTAATTATTATTTTATATTGTTACCTGTTAACAATTAAATAAGCTCATTGAAGCTAATAGTTTGTTAATTAGGGTTCCGTCAGGAGAAAAGAAGTGTCTCAAGGTTTTGCCATCAGGAAGACAACTAACACAGGGACTCAGATGATCACAAAGTTTGGAAGAAAGGCAAGTGTGAAAGACTTTTAAATCATACTATAAAACTTTCTATAACAATAAAGCAGATGCATTGACTCAGACCAACTTTTAACCACTAAAAATTACCCACCATTTAAAAATTCTCCTGTTTATTTAATAAACATTTTGTTTGGCCATGAAACCAAAAATATCCACTGCTGTCAAGTCAGTTTCTTCTCACCACAACCCTCTGCCGGGTTTCCAAGGCTTCTGCAAGTCTTTATAGGAGGAAACTGCCCATCTTTCTGTTTCCAAATCTGACTTTTCAACTTGTCAGCATGGTTGTGGATAAATCACTTTACTCGATTCTAGAGCAATAAAAATAATTATAAAGCAACATTCATAATCTTCAGTACCTTATCTTGTTGGAAAATTAAGTCATGCAAGCCAATAGCTATAATGCAAGGAAAATGTAACAAATAAAGGGTTTATTAGCATAATAATAACATATTCTAGTATAGTTTATTAATGCTCAAAATTATGGAGACTTAGTGATAAGAAGTTATACTTCAATCCCAAAGGCACACAGTTTGAAACCACTAGCTGGCTGCTCTGTGGAAGAAGGATAGGCAATTTCCTCCTTTGTGATTTACAGTCTCTAAAAATCTCACTATAGGATCAGCTATGGGTTGGTTCCAACAATAACAAGTACATAGAGAATACAATGGGAAAGTACAAGGAGGGAGATTGAACTGCCTATTTATGAAATTGTGCATGTCGAGTTAATAGTGCAATAAAGTTTCAAATAACAAGAAGAACCCCACGTCAAATTGTGCTAAATAATAAAAATGATTCATTGGCTCAGTCACTGAAGTTGTCATAGAAGATTAGTTTTTTAGAACTCAATGAGTATGAAGAACCAACTTCTTTCTGTCTCTCTGTTCTGCCTTCCATTGTATCAGCTCCATACATCTAAGACAGCTGACAACATTTCCAAGATACCAAGTCTTTTTATCCCATTCAAGGAAAGGGCACCAGGCTCATTTCTAGAAACTCTCCCACGGGATCTTCTTTCCCAGAACGTTTGAGCAATTGTTTGCCTCGGGCTATGTATAAAATAAATCATGTAGTTGTCCCTGAATCAACACCTCTAAAGAGGATGTGAAATTATGCTCTTTTCTCACTTTCATGTCTATTAATAATGGAACATGGTTTGAGAAAAATTGGAAAAGTGACAGAGAGTAATGGACATTGAAGAGGCTGTTAAAATATTCACCACAGGTAATCTCAAAGAAGTCTTAACAGAGGAGATGAGATTGGATCTAATCAGAGGGAATCAAATGGCAGAAAAGTATAGAGGTATATTTTAAAAGCATGAAGTAATCTATGAAGAAGAATATAGCATCTGGATAAGAGCAAGACTCATCAATATTCTCTGTTATAACATCTCTTATGCAGATGATGTAAACTTGCTTGCTAACAGTAAAAAGGACTTGAAGTGCTTGCTGTAGATAGTCAAAGAACGTAGCCTTCAATATGGATTGAATCTCAATGTAAAAAAAAAAATAAATAAATTCTCATTCCTGGACTGATAGGCAACATCATGGGAGATGGAGAAAAGATTGAAACTGTTAACAATTTCATTTTACTTGGATGCACAATCAACAACCATTGGTATCAGCAGTCAGGAGATCAGGAGACATTACACTGGAAAAAAGTCTGCAGTCAGAGACCTGTCCAAATTATTGAGGAGCAATGATGTCAGTTTGACAACTAAGGTGTGCCTGATTCAGGCCATGGTCTTCTAAATCACTTGCTATGTATCTGAGAGGTGGATAAAAAGGAATAAGGATGACAGACAAAGAATTGATGTCTTTGAGCAGTAGTGCTAAAAAGAGTATTGACTATCCCATGGACTGCCAAAAGAACAACAGATATGTCCTGGAAAAGGTGCAACCAGAGTGTTCCTTGGAGGCAAAGATGACAAAACTTCTCGCATACTTTAGCCATGTTGTTAAAAGAGGCTATTCCATGTGCTTGGAAAGGTGGAGGATTGATGAAAAAGAGAAAGACCCTCAATGAAATGAATTGACACAGTGATTGCAGAAAAAGGCTCCAATGTGTCAGAAATTATGTGGATGGTACAGAATAGGCCAGGGTTTAGAGCAGTTCTTCATAGCGTTGCTATGAGTCGTACTCGACTACACCTAATAACAATAACAACTTCTGTAAGGGACTTACGAGTCTTAGAAAGGTAAGAGAGCATCGAGAACTTCCAAGACATGGCTAAGAAATTTAGACTTAATTCACCAGGCAGTGAAATGAAAAATAAAATTATTTTACTCTCATAGAAAAAAATTACTTCTCTAATTGAAATTCTTTGAAGATCAAAGATTTTCAGAAAAATATTTTCATGCTGAGTCTTGATATTTAGTAAGCTGTATTTACTTATGAAAATGCAGTTACTTATTAATCAAATCAATAATTATTACATGATAATCTAATGTATGCCTGGCACTACCCTGACAGAACTTATAATTCAATAATGGACAAAACAGATAGGGTCTTGGCACTCAGGAAGGTTATAGATCAAGATGACATGAGATTTCAGTGCCTCATCTGCCTTTAGTAAGTATTAGATTTTGGTCCCATATAGAGTTACAGCTACAGAATGGCTCACTTACAGTCAATGTAAAGCAAGGACAGAAAGCAGTCAAACCACAGTTAACAAAGCCAGCCACTGACAGCTCAGGCACCAAAACTTCCTTAGAATCAGTGTCTCTTAATCCACTGTTAATCCACCCCTATTTCTAAATTTTCGGAATTGAATTGTGTCTTCACTACAGCATCATCTTTTTTTTTAAAAAATTATTCTATTAATTTTAATGAACTGTTAATCCACCCCTATTTCTAAATTTTCGGAATTGAATTGTGTCTTCACTACAGCATCATCTTTTTTTTAAAAAAATTATTCTATTAATTTTAATGAATTACAGAGATTTTGGATTTCCATTCATTCATTGTTGCACTTTTTTCCTCTACCCTCCCGCTCCAGATCTTATTTTTTTTCTTTTTTCTTTTTCCTAATCGGGATGGGTGTGTCAGAGACAGTGCGATTGGCACAGGACAGAGCAGGGTTTAGGGCTGTTGTGCATAGGGTCGCTATGAGTTGCAAGCGACTCAACGGCACAAAATAATGTAACACAACAATTGCATGAAGGAGTATAAGGAGCTCCACCTAAAAGTTTCATTTATTTCAAACTCAATATACTCATTTAAAAATGGCTGTCTATTGTTTGACCTCAGTTCTACACCTAAACTTGTCATGTTAGACTCAAAATAGACATTGTTGTTGTTGTTATGTGCCGTCGAGTTGCTTGCGACTCATAGTGACCCTATGTACAACAGCCCTAAACTCTGCTCTGTCCTGTGCCAATCGCACCGTCTCCGATACACC
>NW_006399855.1:1899179-1900355 GCF_000299155.1 Elephantulus edwardii | reverse complement strand
GTTTTCCCAGCAGTCCATGGTACCCTCAATACTCTTCTCCAGCACCACAGTTGAAAGGCATCAATTCTCCTTTTATTTTCCCTAGTCATTGTCCAACTCTCTGATGCAAACACATGTGATTGCAAAGACCATGGCCTATATTAGATGCACCTTAGTCTCCAGAGAGACACCATTGCTCTTCAATACTTTGGAGAGGTCCCTAAGCAGACTTTCCCATGGCAATATGAAAACCTTTCCCATGGCAAAGTAGAGATTAAATAGTTAAACTAACAAAATATGCTTGAAAATGTCTTCATTCTCTTCCACCTTCCTTCCTATTCAACAGACCTCTTCTGAAGGCATACAGAGTCAGGACATGAGAGGATCAATAGGGGAAGTCCTTTACTAGCATTCATTACTCCCTAACTTTTGGCATGTGCCATTTCTCCTTTCTTCCCTATGTGTTCTGAGTTCAGAAGGATACATTTTAAATGAAAACAATTTTCTTTTTAACTCAGGAAAAAAGGGCCCCTACCTGGTTGCACAGTTGAATAATCATTGTGCTGCTAGTTGAAAGGCTGGCAGTTTGAAACCGCCTGTGACTTCATGGGAGAAAAATGAGGAAATATGCTTCTGCAAGATTTACAGCCTTGGAACCCCTGTTGGGTAGTTCCACTCTGTCCTCAAAGTAAAAAAAAAAAAAAGTCTCAAGTGATCCTTTATCAGGTTCCTAAATCAAGAAATTGTAATGAGAAGAGACTGTTCATCTTTCTGTGGCAGAGTCAATGGTGATTGGAGCCAGGGTATAATGAGGGTCATGTCAGTACAACACACTACAAACTATGCCACCAGAGGTCATTAATCTGTCCTACAGGGTCACTATGTGTCAGAACCTACTCATGGGCAGTGGGTAAGTTTGTCATTGCAGGAAATAAAGCGCATTGTTGTTAGTTTTTCATCAAATCTGATTCCACTTATATTATAGTAACTCCATATGTGCAGAGTAGACCTACTTCAAAGCTGTTACTTTGGTTTGAAGAGTTAAATTGCAGAGCCTAAGCTAGGAATGAGAATACAGGACTAAAAATAGGATCTTTAAACAATATGACAAAGATCAAGTTTATCAATGAAATCAATACTAAGACTTTCTATATTGCATTGGGAAAGTCTGCTGTCAGAGACCTCTCCAAAGTACTG
>NW_006399855.1:1887623-1898484 GCF_000299155.1 Elephantulus edwardii | reverse complement strand
CCAATGATTTCATCTTACATGGACCCAAAATTAACACCCTTGGCACCATTAATCAAGAAATGAAAGGATGTATTGAAAGTCTGCTGTCAGGGACATCTCCAAAACACAGAGAAGCAATGATACCAGCTTGAAGAATAAGATGCACCTGATTCAAGTAATGATCTTTTTTATCATTTGTGGTATGTCTGAGAGCTGAACAATGAATAAGGACGACTGAAGAAAAATCCATGCCTTTGAGTTGTGGTGTTGGAGAAGAATACTAAATATCCCATGGACAACCAAAGAACAGGTAAGTCTTGGAGAAGGTGCAGCCACAGTGCTCCTTAGAGGAAAGGAAGATGAAGCTTTATCTCATATATTTTGGGTATCTTGCTAGGAAGGGACTAGTCCTTAGAAAAGGACATCATGCTTGGAAAGGTGGAAGATCAGAGAAATAGAGGAAGACCATAAATGAGATGGGTTGACACAATGACTGCAGCAGTGGGCTCAAATAGGTCAGAGAGAACGAGGAAGGCACTGGATAGGATCTGTTGTTTATAGGATCACTATGAGTTGTACTTGATTCAGTAACACATAACAACAACAACATATGCTAGAGCTCTGGTGGCCTTGTGGTAAGGAGATGTACTGCCAACTCAAAGGTACACAGTTTGAATCTACCAGCTGCTCCATGGAAGAAAGATGGACAATCTCCTTCCATGCAATGAACTGCTTCTGAAAATCTACTGGAGAGTCAGTTCAGACTCAATGATATACAACAGCAAAAAAAGATGCTAATATATGTAGACTGTTGAGATGTCAAAACAAGGGAAATATGTTGAAATAAGAGAGATGAACTGAAGACTTTAACAAGCAGCAAAGTAGCATAATGAAATATGCAAGGAAATAAAGTTAGAAAATATAAAAGGAAAAACACACTCAGCATTTCCCTGAAAGAACTAAAGAATATTTTAAGCTGAAAGAACTAAAAAATGAATTCAAGCCTTGAATTACAATACTGAAGGATGCTACAGGGGAAAATCTTGAATGATCCAGGAAGTACCAAAAGAATAGTGACACAGAAGTCACTGTACTAAGAAGACCAGGCTGACATGGAACCATTTTGGGAAGTAGCATATGACCAAAGGTCAATGATAATGAAGGAAGAAGTTTAAGCTGCACTGAAGGGATTGGCAAAAGACAAGGACCCAGGAATTGATAAAATTCCAATTGACCTATTCTAACAAACAAATGTATTCCTAGACATGCTTACCAGTCTATACCAAGAAATTTGGAAGATTGTTATCCCGCCAACGGACTAGAAAAAGTCCATAATTGTTGCCATCCCCCTCAAAAAGGTAATTAAATAGAATATGGAAGTTATCAAACAATAACATTAGTACATAGAAGTAAAATATTACTGAATATTCTTTTTTAAACAGCTAGAACAGTACACCAGTTGAGAATTACCAGAAGTTCAAGCTGGATTTCCCGCCCCCCCCTTCCCCCCAAACTGGCTTAAAAGAGGCTATGGCATGACAGATATCATTGCTGATATCAGATGGATCTTGGCTTAAAGCAGATAATACCAAAAGGATATCTATTTATATTTTATTGACTATACAAAGGCATTTGACTGTGTAAATCATAACAAATTATGGCTAACATTGAGAAAAATGGGAATCCTAGAACACTTATTTGTGCTCATGCAAAACCTATACATAGACTAAGAAGCTGTTGTTTAAGCAGAACAAAGGAATTCTGCAGTTTAAAATGAAAAAAAGGTGTGCATAAAGGTTGCATACTTTCTCTGAAACTGTTCAATCTGCATACTGAGCAAATCATTACAGATGCTTTATGAAGAAGAATGTGGCATCAGGCTTGGACTCATCACCAACCTGTGTTATGCAGATGGAAAAACCTGCTTGTTTTTTGCTGAAAGTGAATAGGACTTAAAACACTTGCTTCTTAAGATCAAGGACTACAGCTTTCAATATGGATTACATCCTAACATTAAGAAAAGAACACACTGGGACAATAGGCACCATCACAATAGATGGAGAAAAGATTGAAGTTGCCAATGATTTCATCTTACTTGAACCCACAACCAACATCCTTGGTACCAGGAGTAAAGAAATCAAAAGACATGTTGCACAGGGAAAATTTGTGGTCAAGGGCCTCTCCAAGGTGCCAAAGAACAGGGATGTCACTTAAGGTGTGCCTAATCCAAGCCACGGCAGAGAAAGAATCAATGCTTTGAGTTAAAGTGCTGGAGAAAAGTATGGAATATCCCACAGATTGCTGAAAGATCAAATACATCTTGGAGAAGGTGCAACCAGCGTAATTGTCAGAAATAAGGATGGTGAAACTGCATCTCACATACTTTGGGCATGTGTTAGGATGGGCTGGTCCTTAGAAAAAGACATCTTGCTTGGAAAGGTGGAGGGTCATCGAAAAAGAGAAAGATCTCCAACAAATTGCATTGACAAAGTCACTCTATCAGTGGGCCAAAGAATATCAGAGATGATGAGGATGGCACAGAATAGGGCAAAATCAGGTCTATTGTTCATAGGGTTGTTAGGAATTGTGGTTGACTTGATGACACTTAACAACAACAACAATATGCTAATGAAAAGAACCTTGATTACTAAGTGGTTAAGCTCCATGGGCAAAAAATGTGCAGTCTGATTCTGTAAAGATTGCAACCTTAAAGAAAAGATTATTATCATAGGAACATTACAGATAGTTCTGCTCAGTCCTACAGAGTCACTAGGAGTTGGAATAGAGTGTGTGGCAAACAAGATGTTGTTGTTGTTGTTGTTGTTGTTGTTATGTGCCATTGAGTTGCTTGCGACTCATAGTGACCGTATGAGCCCTAAACTCTGCTCTGTCCTGTGCCAATCGCACTGTCTCTGACACTCCCATTCCGATTACCCCAATCACTGAATCAATCCACCTCATAGAGGGCTTTCCCCTCCTGTGTTGTCCCTCCACCCTCCCAAGCATGATGTCCCTCTCCAAGGACCGGTCCCTCCTTACAACATGTCCAGAGTATGTCAGACGGAGCCTCAGAATCCTTGCCTCCCAGTTTGACCCTTTCCAGGATGAATCTGTTTGTTTTCCTAGAAGTGCATGGTACTCTCAATACTCTTCTCCAGCACCACAGCTCAAAGGCCTCAATTCTCCTTCTATCCTCCTTAGTCACTGTCCTACTCTCTGATGCATAACCAGTGATAACAAAGACCATGGCCTGTATCAGGTGCACCTTAGTCTTCAGAGAGACACCATTGCTCTTCAGTACTTTGGAGAGGTCCCTAACAGCAGATTTTCCCATAGCAATATGTCTTTTAATTTCCTGGCTACTGGTGCTGAGAGTGTTGACTGTGGACCAAGATATGCTAATGTATTACAGTCATGATAATAAACAAAGCATAAATGGTTCCTGCTCTTATGGAATGTATATTATACCCTCTCCTCACTTAATACCTCTCTTGGTATCTAACATTTCACATTTATGACAATAGTAAAAACTCAAATATTCAACTATTTAGCTCATTAACACCAAATACCTGTAGTAACTAATGTTAAGGTGCAAGGCAACAATTAACACTGCCTGTGATATTTAAAATTATGTGTTATTGGCCGGGCCATGATTCTCAGTTGTTTGACAGTTATGTAGTGATGTGATATGGTAGTATGAGAATTGATGTGATCAACTTTTCAATTTCTCAAAATGTTGATTTTTACATAATGATCCCACATTTGAAACTTAATTGATAAGTGAAGAGAAGATTTAATGATCAATGAGATAATGTTGTCTGTGGTTGATAAGTTGCCCTTCTCACACAGTGTAATTCTGAGTTCAAATAGGTGATACACGCCGCTCACAGATAATTCCTGGTGGTTAAAAGGGATATTTTCTACAAATATGAGATACCAATAGTTCTGTTTCTGAGACCAAGACCCAATTCAGTAGGTCTAGGGAGATAACAAAACTACTTCGGAAGCCCACTGGAAGGTCAGCTATAAATCAGTTCTGTCTTGAAAATACATAACAACAATAACAGGGAGGTGACAGTGCTTCCTGGGTGGTACAAATGTTTAAGTCCTTAACTATTAACCAAAAAACTGGCACTTCAAACCCACCCACAGGCACCTCAGAAAAAATGCATGATTATCACATCTGCATCTGAATGCATTAGATGCCTTATTTTGTCAAGCATCCTTGATGATTCTGATGCAGAAGATTTGATCACCAGTAAAGAGGCCTTTTTCATTGTAAAAATAGTAGCAATAGTAATTGTTGTATTCCCATCTTATCATATGAAGAGTTTAATATGAACACTCCACTAAAAAGCTAAATAATCTCAAAAACACATAGCAAAGGAGTTTATGAAAATAAAAACACAAATGCTGGATAGACATCTATTTGGGTTCATAAATAAGCAAAGAAATAGAAATTAAAGCAATCAAGTATAAATGTTTCACTTATTGCAATAGCAAAGACTTATAAATTTGGATAATTCTTAGAATATGCCAAGAATATGGTGGTGGTGCTCCCAGTTTAAGATAGGTTTGGAAACAGGAGTGGCATCCACTTCCTAAACAACATGCCTCCGAAAATGTCAATAGTTATAGAAAGTCTCCACATCTTTTGTTCATAGGGTCGCTATGAGTCATTCTTGACTTGAAGGCAATCAACGAAAACAACATATGTGGAGTTTATCTTTCAATATGACTTTCCTAGCCATAGTTTGACTTTGCCATGTAGATGGGTGGAATATGGGAATGGAATGTGTTAGCCTCTCCTCAAGGGGTTTAGCTATCTACCAATCCACAAGGGGATTGGCTAGTCTTGCCATGAAATTGAACAATCCAGCAGCAAGTGAATGAGACCCCCTCATCAATGTGAAGAAACCTCATCACTAGAGAAGGGCAAACAAGAAAGCCTACAGGACCAGCAGCCATAGCAGCCACAATAGAGAAAGAGACCTGACATGAGACAGAGAACCAGTGACCTGAAATGAGATGGGACCTTGGGATTGCTACATCATTGGAACTGGAGCTAAAAGCCTTTCCCCAAATTTATTGAACAACTGGATGTGGGCTGTGGGCATAATTCACAGGAATTAAAGCTTTGTAACAACACTGGCCCAAAGCTATGAGGTTCGAGGCTAAGGTGCTTATGAGTACATTTCTGGAGCCATCCTACTATATTGTATTATAAACCTTTTGACTGCCCTAACATGGTTCTGTGTTGTCTGTGAGCTGTCACATCAGATTTTGGACCCAGCAAAACAGTAAGGTTGGTGTTCAGATGAGTAGGAAGAGGTAAGGGAGTGTGGGAAGACACATTTGATGCCATGGAAATTGGTTTTGTGTTTTTGATACTGTTGACAATGGAGAGAGTTACCTTTTGTGGAGTTGGTAAAGATCAGATATGGCCATTCTCATGTGACCCCTTGCTCTTTCTATACCAAACACTGTTGATGGAGTGTAAATTGATAGAATCTAACTAAAAGGCATTTTTGCAGAATCTATTAGGCTTTGTAAAGTATATATACTTTGATCCAGTAATTTATTTCTAGTTTTATAATGTATACATACTTTGATGCAGTAATTTAAATCCACAAAGATCTATGTCTACAACTGTTTATTTAGCATGGCATAGTTTATTATATAAAGAATTTGAAGCTATCTAAGCATCTTTCTACCAGTGACTTTAAAGGAGAAAGACTGGAAATCTCTTCTAGTGCAATTTATATTGTAGGATTTACGTTGACTCCCCAAGGGAGGGTCAGCTGTGAGTTAATTCAGATTAACAGCAATGGGCTTTCCTTTCAATAAAGTATTAATCAAAGCCATACACCTATCTGTTGGAATACTATACACAGTTAAACTTCATGTCCATCTGTATGTACTAACAAGGATTCGTGGTGATGCAGAGTGTTACGTGTTGGGCTGCTACCTGAAAGGTAGGCAGTTTGAATCCATTAGCAGCTTGATGGGAGAAAGATTGACAGTCTCCTCCTGTAAAGACTTTACAGCCTTGGAAACTGGATAGAATGTTGCTATGACTCAGAATCAACTCGATGACAGAGGTTTATGTGTATTAACAACCTGGGATATGCAGATAACACAACCTTGCTTGTAGAAAAAGAAAACTTTAAGCATTTACTGATGAAGATTATAGACTACAATGTGGATTACACGTCAACATAAAGAAAGCAAAATTCCTCACAACTAGACCAATAAACACGATCAAGGAAAATGGAGAAAAGTTCAACGTTGCCAAGGATTTTGTTTTATTTGGATCCACAATCAACGTCCATGGAAGCAACAGGCAAAAAATCAAATATTGTATTACAATGGAAAAATCTGCTGCCAAAGACTTCTCTAACGTTCAAAAGAACAAAGAGATTACTTTAAAGACTAAGATGTGCCTGACCCAAGTCATGATCTTTTCAGTTGCTTCAAATGCATGTGAAAGTTGGGTAATGCATAAGGAAGACTGAAGAAGAATGGATGTCCTTGAATTGTGTTATTGGTTAAGAATATTGAATATACTATGGACTGTTGAAATAATAAACAAATTATGTCTTGGAAGTACATAGTATGACTATTCTTAAGAAGGTAAGAGGATGAGATTGTTTATTGGATGCTTTGGACATGTTTGTGAGGGACCAGCCCCTGAAGGAAGATACTATGCTTGGTGAAGGAGAGGATCAGAGAAAAAGGAACTGAGACGCTCAATGAGATGGACTGACACAGTGACTGCAAAAATGGTCTTACCTGCAGTAAAAATTCTGAGGATGGTGCAGGATAGTGCTGGGATTCATTCTGTTGTGTATTGGGTTGCTATGAGTTGAAGCTCACTCCAGGACCCTTGACAATATTTGCCTTAACAAGGAAAATCCATTTTGACATATGGCTTTCAAAACCCTACATATATATTTGGTTTAAAAAATTTTATTTTATATTGGTTTACATACAAAATTCGTGTACATTGTGTTTCACACTATCTCTCATTCAAATTGTGCTTCATACAACCGTTGCTATTTTTTATGTTTTATAAAAGCAATCACCATTGAATGATGTGCGCCACTATCCTGTCTTTCCAGACCCCTGCTGGATCTATCTCATCTCCTTTATCCCTCCTCTAAAAAATCTACATAGATGTGGAGGGGTTTTGTTAAATTTTCTACAAGTTTATTTACAAAATTAGAATATATTGTTTTCAGGAACAAATTTTTTCAATTTCCCTCACCCCTTACATCAAATTGTACAATCCCATTATTCATCCCCGCCCCCACATATCATCATCCCTCTGCTTCCACCCTCACTCACACCTCTTGGATCTTTATATTCATTCTACAGTAATGATTTTCTACTACATAGATGCTATTGTTGTTATGTGCCATGGAGTGAATGACAACTCATAGTTACTTTATGAACACAGACCTGAACCTTGCCCTATCCTGTGCCATCCTCACCATATCTATTTGTGTCCATTGTTACAGTCACCATATCAATCCATCTTGTCGAGAATCTTCCTTTCTTATATTGACCCTTCTGGCCTCTCCTAACACCATGGTCCAAAGCATTTGAAATATAGCTTCCCTATCCTTGCCTCCAAAGAGTACATTGGTTGCACTTTCTTCTTGACATGTATAGGGTAATCTTATTTGTGAATAAAACATGAGTATGACTCATAGAACTAAAATCAGAAGAAATTTCTTGGAAATGTTGACAGTGACTATTTCTAGGCAAATAGTACTGGAAATTTTACTTTTTTCAATATCTGAATGATTTCTATAATGAGCATTAAAAAAAACCTCATCCTTCCTGTTAAAACTCTTTTCACTTTGCAAAATAAACATAAAGCTTGCTACATTTCTTAGGTTGAGTATTTGCTTCGAAGGAACACTCTCTATGGCACTTCCCGAACTGCTCTGTAGACAGGAAAGGGGACATGGGGCATGGGGGAGCTGAAGGAACATGGTGGAGGAAATGTTAACCTTTCTTCAAAGGATAGTCAGAATGTCAGTTAGAGCCCAGGAGCCTAATGTCTGAACCTTTCTGCAAAATAGTCTGCAAGAACAACTGAAAGATACTTTCCCAGAGGACACTATGAGATACAGGGGCATAAATAGTCTTACTTCAATTCCAAGACAGGGCTCATAGCATGTGACAGAAAGTGAAGCAAAGAGCATTCTCCTTGATTCAGAGTACTGGGAATGAGCAGTGAGAGCCTGAGGGAAGGTTGCCTGATCTTGGTGTAGAATTGATATTTCCCTTAGATGTGGCAACACAGAGATTACAGATGCCTTAGTAAAAGCAGTCTCAGGAGAGTGATGTGGGCAGAAGCCCATTTATAAAGAGTGAATAAAGATAGCTAGAGTGTGAGGTCCTGAGATGGCCTTTAAAGGTGGGAAATACAAGGGTGGGCTGACAGAGGATTGATTAGAGATGTAAGAGAGAAGATCATTTCATCCACAATTCTAACAGCTAACAAACTCATTTGTACAGAAGTCATCTAATTTCCACATTTGTAGCTCTAGCCCAGACACATAATAAAATTTTATTAAATAAACAATGTTTTCTGATGAACTCCGGACCCAATAATTAACTCATCACATCCCTCTCAATTCTCCTTCCACTACATTACACAACCCCCCTTCATCCTTCCTTGGGTTTTAATTTCTCAGTGAATGGCACCATCACCCATACAGTTGTCAAGGAACTTGAATGTCCTCTTTAGGCCTCTCTTCTCCTCTCTCCCCATGGCCAAAAGATCAACAACTGCTGACAGATTCTCTCTCATGATAGCTCTTGAACCTAGTCCCACCTCTTTATTCCCACCAGCACTATTTTAATTCAGTATGTCATCTGTTCATGCTTAGAACACTATATATCTTTTCCTTGAACCCAATCTATTGCTCATTTTCACACAGTTATGCTTCCCACTGCTCACAACATTCTTTTTCTAAACTTTAAATCTAACCAAGTCCTTTGTCAATCCATGCAGAGCTTCAAAATAAAGTCCAAACATTAACCTAAACCCCTGTGAGCTTCCCCAGAGCAGGGGGTTTTCATATCCCTGTGTTATCCAATGTTTTATCCATAATTAACATTCAATAACTAATTTATAATTTACTAACTGAATAAATAAATTCTTGAGCTTAGAGCCATATGATTAGATCTTTCCCCATCCAGGAGGATTTTGGCTAATAATCTTTTGCATTTTTGTAGTTGTTGTGTGCTGTCAAGCTGGAACTGACTGATAGGTGACCCTCCAGGTTTCAGAGATTAAAAATCGCTTAAGACAAAATTTATATGATTTGCAATGCTAGGGATGAAAAGGTGAGAAAAAATGGGGTTGGTTTCATAATTTAAAAAAATCATTTCTAGATCTATCCTGAAATACAATGTGGTGAGCAACAGGATAATATCCATACGCATACAAGGAAGTCCAGTGAATACCGCTATCATTCAAAAATATGCACCAACAACTAGAGCCAAAGAAGAGGAAATAGAAGATTTTTACCAACTTTTGCAGTCAGAAATTGATCAAACATGCAATCAAGATGCATTAATAATAATGGGCGACTAGAATGCAAAAGTTGGGAACAAGGAAGAAGGATCAGTAGCTGGAGAACATGGGCTCGGTGAGAGAAATGAGGCTGGAGATAGAGTTCTGCACATTCAATGATTTATTCATTGCAAATACCTTTTATAAGAAACATAAACGCAGGCTATACACATGGATTTCACCTGATGGTATGCATAGGAATCAAATCTATTACATTTGTGGAAAGATTCGCTGGAGAAGCTCAATATCAGCAGTGAAAACCAGCTGATTGTGGGACAGACCACCAACTACTCATATGCAAATTCAAGCTGAAGTTGCGGAAAATTAAATCAAGTCCACAGGAACCAAGATTTGACCTTAGGTCTGTCCCACTCGAATTTCAAAACCATCTCAGGAACAGGTTTGAGGCCTTGAGCACCAATGAGTGTAAACCAAATGAGCTCTGGTAGGATATCAAGAAAATCATCCATGAAGAATGCAAAAGATCATTACGAAGGCTAAAGAAGAAGAAAAGACGAAGACAGATGTCAGATGAGACTCTGAGTATTGCATCAGAGCACCGAGAAACCAAAACTAAAGGAAGAAATAAAAAAATCAAAGAGCTGAATAGAAAATTTCAAAAGGCATCTTGGAATGACAAAGCAAGATACTATAATGAAATGTGCAGAGAGCTAGAGTCAGAAAATCAAAAGGGCCGGACTCGCTCAGCATTTCTTAAGCTAAAGGAGTCGAAAAACAAATTCAAGCCACTGGTGGCAATACTTAAGGACACTTTGGGTAGAATATGAAATGATGCAGGATGTATAAAAAAGAAGATGGAAGGAGTACACAGAGTCATTGTATCAGAAGGAATTGGCTGACACAGGAATTTCATGGAATAACATATGAGCAAGTACCCACAGTGATGAAGGAGGAAGTTCAAGTTGCTCTGAAGGAACTGACAAAAAACCAAGGCTCCAGGAGTTGACTGCATACCAATTGATTTATTTCAACAAACAGACACTGCCCTGGATGTGCTCACTAAGTTGTGCCAGGAAATCTGGAGGACAGCCAGCTAGCCAACTGACCAAAAGAGATCGATATTTGTTCCCATTCCAAAGAAAGGTGACCCAACAGTGTGGAAATTATTGAACAATATCATTGATATCACATGCAAACAAGATTCTGCTGAAAATTATCTAAAAATGTTTGGAATAGTATGTCAACAGAGAACTGCCAGATATGCAGGCTGGATTTAGAAGAGGTCTCGGTACTAGGGATATCATAGCTAATATAAGATGGATCTTGGCA
>NW_006399855.1:1885772-1886453 GCF_000299155.1 Elephantulus edwardii | reverse complement strand
CGTCTTTGGGTTAGCAGCTCAACTCCTTACTACTAAGTCACTAATCCTTAATAATAGTATAAATCTTCCAGTCTTTTGAGAAGATCCAGAATAGGTATATCTTGCTTATTAATATTTCAGGTTATGTGACATATTGCTTGTTTTTATATAATAATTAAAAGAAGAGGTGCTCACTAGGACAATGCTATAGACTATATGGTCAATATTATTATTTCTTGGAGCTATTGAAGGACCTACAGTGGCTAAGACTGGAAAAAAGAGTATTTATTAGGTGGGGGAAAGTGGTAATTATACATCATTTATTGAACTTGGCTGCTTGGGAAGGTACCAGGATAAATGATCGAATAACTTATTCTCAAATAACCAGAGAAGCAAATGTATATATACAAATAACATTCTTGTTGTTAGGTGCCATGGAGTAGCATATGATTCACAGGACCCTATGAACAACAGATCTGAATCTTGTCTTAATCTATGCCAACTTCACAATCTCTGATACACTCCAGTGCATTGCTGCAGTCACTGTGTGAATCCACTTGATTGTAGGTCTTCCTCTCCTTTCCCATCCCCCTACCTTTCTAATCATGATGTCCTTCTTCAAGAAGCAGCCACCCCTAGCAACATGCCCAATGTATGTGAGATGAAGCTCACAAAAGATTGCTGAAGATCATTTTAAAAAAA
>NW_006399855.1:1878384-1882578 GCF_000299155.1 Elephantulus edwardii | reverse complement strand
AAGTATGTAGGTAATAAAGAAATCACTGATGTCTTTGAGTAAAGAGGACATATACAAATAAAATTATTCTAATAATAATATACAACATGTTGATGTTTAAAAAATTTCATTTCAGCAATCTTTAAATCTGTGTGTTTAGTCTTATATGGGAAATTTATTTCAAATGCTGGCAAGGTTGCAGAGAAACTGGAAGCCTTAGTCACTGCTGCTGGCAGTGTGGAATGGTGCAACTCTGGAAGGCTGTGTGGTGCTTTTTTCAAAAAGTTGGAAATAGAGGTACCATTTGACCCAGCAATTCCACTACTGGGAGTATATTCTAAAGAAACCATAAGTGCCACCCAGGCAGATATATGCACACCCATGTTTATTGTGGCTTTGTTCACGATAGCAAAGAGTTGGCAACAAGTCGAATACCCATCAACAAATGAATGGACAGAGAAGCTCTGGTATATTCACACAATGGAATACTATGCAACATTGAAAAACAACGAACTCATGAATTATTATACAAAATGGGTTACCCTGGAGGACGTTATGCTGAGTGAACTATCTCAGTCACAGAGGGACAAATGCTGTATAAGACCACAGTTGTAAAGCAGGAGTGACATCGGTGTTGGGGGAGAATGAGAAAAGAGGGAATAAATAATGTATACTGCATTGAAACAGATGAGGAAGAGAACTGTTTAAAAGAGATATATGATTAGATATTATTGTCATGACAAGAGTCCAGAATGAAGGCTGCGTAGTGCTGTGGACTTAGGGGGAGGAATTGTATAACAATGAAAGAATCTTTCTTTTACTTTTCCAAGAGAAGAGAGAACAGGGTGGAGGGGAGGGGTAGGCAGGGAGAAAAGTGCAACAATGAATGAATGGAAATCCATAGTTTCTGTAAACTTTCATTAAAATAAATTTAAAAAATTAAAAGAAATAAAAGGAATCTGAAGAGAAAACACTTTTTAAAACAAGCACTAAATTCAGAAGCACATCACAAGGGTTATCTTTCTAACATCTCTAAGACAATTCTTTCCATGAAGACAGGCTCCTAACCCTGAAGAACTTGCCTCTATCACCTGAGTTTCATTTTCCCTCTGGATTTTCTCAGTAGTCATAGGTAAAATAGTCATGTGCTGATCTGCAAATATCTTTGGCTGTCTGTCATCATGATGTTGTGGGATTGTTTCATGGACCCCTATGTGGTTAGACAGGGTCATTTTGGCCTATGAGTTGTGAACAGAATGTGGTATATGTCATTTCAGTGTCAAGCATTTAATGCTGATGTGAGACCATTCAGCTTGTTATCCCTCTGCTGAGCAATCAGAATGCACCAGAGGGTGGCTGCCCGGCCTAATTGCAGTGGAAATCGTTGTGGTTGCTATTGCTAGGTACTGCTGAGTACAACTCACAGTGACTTTATGAACAATAGATCTGAAGCCTGTCCTATCTATGTCATCCTCCTTATCCCTGACACACTCAAGTCTATTGCTGTAGTTACTGTGTCAATCTATCTTGTTGAGGGTCTTCCTCTCCTTCACTGACCTTCTACCTTTCCAGGAATGATATCTAATGGAAATGAACCAGAACTAAATTAGAATTTTAACCACTTAAGTATTTGGGGTCTTCTGCTTATGTCTCACTGAAAGAAATATGTCATGTGATCATTTTTATTTGTAAGAGAAGTTGGTTATGGATTAATATACATTTATGCCTAATCAGAAACAGATGAAGGCAAATAGATCCTATATTACACTCTTTCATTGCCATTGAGTTTGACTCATAGCTAGTTCAAAATTTGATTTCCAAGGATGTATATCACACAGGATAGTGCCCATTTTCTTTTTTGTTCCACAGAACTGCTCAAGGATTTAAACTATGATAGAAACACAGCTTTTAGGTTACTTTTGCTGTGGACTGTAGAGTGCCCTTCTATGTTGCTATATATGTTTAATCTCTTTGCTAAAAAAAAAAGAAAAGAAAAAAATTAAAAATGGTAACACATTCCCTACATTTTCAGACATAATTACCTAAACTTGTTATCAATTTGCCATGAACTTTAAAATTTACTGTACTGTTAACTTTTTAATAATATTAGAACTTTCTTGGTAAATGGATGCAATCCCACTTCTTCTTGTTAGGTGCTGTCAAGTAGAATATGACTCATTGTGATCCTATAAACAACAGATCTATACAACAGACTTATCCTATCCTGTACTATTCTCCCACTTCCTGACACATTAGAAACCATTGCAGTCATCACTGTGTCAATCTATCTGGTCAAGGGTCTTCCTCTCCTTTGCCAACCCTCTTCCTTTCGGACCATCATGTCCTTTTCCAAAGAATAGTCCCTCCTGGTAACATGCCTGGATTATGTGAGGTGAAGCCTCATCATCTTTGCCTTCAAAGAGCACTTTGGCCTCCCTGTCTCCAAGACATATTTGTTCTTTTGGCAATTCATAGGATGTTCAGCACTCTTCTCCAACACCACAGTTCAAAGGCATCAATTCTTCTGTCATCTTTATTCATTGTCCAGCTCTTAGAGGCATAGCAAGTGGTTAGAAAGATCTTGGCCTGAATCAGACACATCTTTGTCCTCAAACTGACATCATTACTCATCAATAATCTGGAGAGGTCTCTAACTGCAGACTTTTGTAGTGAATTGGTCTCCTGATTTCCTGAATGCTGGTACCAAGGGTATTAACTGTGGATCTAAGTAAGATGAAGTTGTTGACAGTTTCAATCTTTTCTCCATCTATCACAATACTGCTCAAAGGTCTAGTAGTAAAAATCTTTGTTTTTCTTGACATTGAGATAGATGCAATCCATATTGAAGGCTGTATTTTTTGGTTGTTCTGTTGTTGGTTTTTGTTTTGTTTTGTTTTTACATATATAGGTAATCTCATATACGCATGTACATCCCCTGTCCTTGGAACACTAATGCCCTAGTCCTTCAAGGCCATCAAAGCTTGCCTGGACGCACACCCCGGAGGCCCAACAACATGCACCTAAGACCCTCAGCACCTCCACTCTCAATCACCTCAACAACCCCAATCTGCTCAACCACAAAGCTGCACAAAAGGGTTGGGAAGGGGAGGGGTAAGGCTGTATTCTTTGATCTTCTGCTACAAGTTGTCAGTCTTAATCAAGGAGCTCCACTGAATCCTGTCCAGAATGGATGACCCCACTAACATTTGAAATACTTGTAGTATAGCTTCCAGCATCACAGCAGTCCACCAAATTACTACAGCACAGCAAACTGACCATTAGTGCTGTATTAATATGAACAAATTATAAGCAAGTAAACATCTACACACCTCAGCCACAAAATATGTTAATATTGTCATCAGGGGTCTTCAAGTCAAGAACAACTCAAAGCAACACTATAAATAACAAACCTAAATGCAGTCCTAGCCTGTGCCATCCTCATCATCTTAGACATATTGAGTCCACTGCTGAATTCACTGTGTGAATCCATCTTGTTTAGGGTTTTTCTCTCTTTTTTTGACCCTCTAGCTTTTCAAGCATGATGCCCCTTTCTAAGGAAAAAGAAATTAGCATCTCCTAGCAATATTCTCAAAATATGTGAGATAAAATTTTACCATCTTTGCCTCCAAAGGGCACTCTGGTTGCAATTTTTCAAAGGCATACTTGTTTGTTCTTTAGGCAGTCCAGGAGATATTCAGTACTCTTCTCCAATATCACAATTAAAAGACATTAATTCTTCTTATGTTATCCTTATTTATTATCCAGTTCTCAGCTTCATAGCAAATTATTGAAAAGACCACAGCAGAAGGTGCAAAAGATAAATGAAAAAATGGAAGCCATTAAGAAAGCAAATACTTCAGATAGGGAACCAATACAAATATATTGATTGGGAGCAACTTGGACAACTACAAAAGAAAACACTAAAGATGGAAGAAAGAATTGCAACTAGATAGATAAAGAGATACAGAGCTTAAAAAAAATCAACACAAGACAGAGAGGGTACAGCCAACAGAGTACTAGAAATAACAGATGCATGAAAACGCAATCCAGATTATTAAGACTAAAGTGGTAGAAGTGTCCAACAGACTAAAGAGACAGAAAAGTAGAACTCAAGAGATGGAATAGAGAGTTAGTGAGCTGGAAGACAAGAAGCTCAATGGAAGCATACTAGAAGGAAAAACCAGAGATGACACATAAAGAAAACATTAGAACCAC
>NW_006399855.1:1862398-1878069 GCF_000299155.1 Elephantulus edwardii | reverse complement strand
CAACAACAAAAGTCCAAAGGAGAAACAATTAGATCAAGTTCTGATTTCTCAGTAGAAATGATGTGAGGTAGAAGACAATGGAATGGCATATACAGAAAATGGAAAGAAAACAATTGAGGATTGTTGAGGATCCTGTACCCAGGAAAACTGAACTTAAGGAATTTGTGGAACAAGACCAAAATGACAAAAATTTTAAGGACAGTCCTTCACTTGGAGACACGAAAGGAAAGTGGATGGACCATAGAAACCAGAAACAACAGAAAAAGAAACGGCAAAATGGCAATGACAAAACCTGTCCTGCCAATAATAATTATACTTAATATGAAGTGGCATCCAGTTCCATAATAGCTTGCCTCTGGAAACCCTATGAACCTGGAGAGAGGATGAAAGGCACCCAAGTGTCGAGGACTATCCTTCACAGGGTCGCTATGAGTCGCCTGTGACTTGATGGGACTTAACAACAACAACAATATGAATGGACTAAATGTGTCAAGTAAGAAAAAAGAGAAGCAGGATCCATAAGAAAACAAAGCCCATCAATATGCTACCTACAGGAGACACATCTATAAAACAAAGGGAAAGACAGACTCAAAATCAAAGGCTGCAAAAAAAAAGAAAATAAATAAAATATACCAAGCAAATAGCATTAAAAAAAAAAAGC
Source organism: Elephantulus edwardii (assembly GCF_000299155.1). NCBI lineage: Eukaryota > Metazoa > Chordata > Mammalia > Macroscelidea > Macroscelididae > Elephantulus > Elephantulus edwardii. The sequence goes on along the minus strand of NW_006399855.1, from coordinate 1,877,408 downwards.
AGCAATAGCAATACCAATCTCTAATAAAATAGACTTCAGGAAGAAAAGCACCATAAAAGGAAGGGGACTACATAATGATTAAAGGTACAATAGATCAAGAAGACATTACTTTGGTCAATATCTATGGGCCAAATTATAGACCTGCAAAATGCATAAACAACAGTTAACAGGATTGAATAAAGGAATAGACAGCACCACAAAAGTGGTAGGAGACTTTAACACACCATTCATACAAAAGGATAGGTCAACTCAAAATAAATTTAACAAAGAAGAAGAAGATATAAATCAGCCAACTTAACCTTGTAGATGTGTACAGGGTGCTGCACCCCACTAAAACACAATTCAATGTCTTCTCTAATGTACCTGGTTTATTCTGCAGAATAGATTATATATTAGGATACAAAGTAAGCCTCAACAAATTAAAAAACATTGAAATAATTAAAAGCATTTTCTCATACCACAACACCATAAAACTGGAAATTAACCACATGAGGGTAAAGCTTACAAAACTACTCATGTGAAAGCTAAATAACATGCTGCTAGAACATGTTTGGGTTATAGAAGATATAAAGAATGAAATAAAGTCCCTTGAAACAATTGAAAATTAAATACAACATATGAAACTCTGGAATGCCACTAAGGCAGTCCTAAAAGGGAAGTTCATAGCAATAGGCACATACATTTAAAAGGAAGAAAGAAGCAAAATTAATGAACTAACTAAAAAAGTCCATCAAATAGAAAACTAACAACAGTCTAATTCCACAGTCTCTAGAAGAAAGGAAATTATAAGGATAAGAGTTGAAATCAATGAAATAGAAAACAGAAAAATAATTTGAACCATCAACAAACTAGGAGAAAGTTTTTTTAAAGGGTCAATAAAATTGACAAACCATTAGCAAACTTAACAAAAGGAAAAAAAGAGAAAACACAGAACTTAATTAATAAACGATAGAGGTGACATCACAAAAGAACCGGATGAAATTAAATTGATAATATTATGAAAAGCTAGCTATATGCTGATAAATTTGAAAATCCAGAAGAAATGGACTAATTCCTTGAAACTATCCAGATATGCACAGACCGATATAGAACATTTGAACCTATCCATGACAGAAGAAGAAATTGAGAAGGTCATAAAAAGACTTCCCCACCAAAAGTCCTAGACCAGATGGTTTTATGGCTGAATTCTACCAAAGGTTCAGAAAAGATCTATCACTAATTCTACTTGTTGTTATGTGCCATTGAGTCACCAGCAACTCATAGTGACTCTGCCTAATTGCTCTGTAGCCTGCCCTATTCTGAGCTGTCTTCACTTACTCCAACACACCTACCCGCAACATTACCCCAGTTACTGTGTCAACCCATCTCATCCAGGCGCTTCCTCTCCTGAGCTGTCTCTCCACCCTACCAAGCACGATGTCCTTCTCCAAGGACTGGTCCCTTCTAGCCACATGCCCAAAGCATGTGAGATGGAGCTTCAAAATCTTAGCCTCCAGGGAGAAATTTGGTTTCACCCTCTCCAACATAGACCTATTTCTTCTCTTGGCAGTCCATGGTATGTTCAATACTCTTCTCCAGCACCACAAATTAAAGGCATTGATTCTTCTGTCATCCTTCATCATCATCCAGCTTTCTGATACATAGCATGCAATTGCAAAGACCATGGTCTGGGTCAAGTGCACCTTAGTCAGTCAGTTTCTAGACTGACTTCATTGTTCTTTAGTACTTAGGAGAGGTTCTGGACAATAGATTTTCCCAGTACAATTTGTCTTTTGACTTCCTGACTACTGGTGCCAATATAGTTAATTATGGAGCTGAGCAAGACCTAATTGTTAAACAACTTCAATATTTTTCCTATCTAACTGGTGCTGCCAATTGGCCCAGGGGTGAGAATCTTTGTCTTCCTGATATTGCACTATAATCCATATTGAAGACTACAGTCCTTGATCTTCTGCAGCAAATGCTTCAAATCTTCCTCAGTTCTAGCAAGCAAAGCCGTGTCATCTGTATATCATGTGCTATTGATGAGTCTTCCTCCAAATCTGATGCCATATTTTGCTTATAAAGATAAAGACCAGTCTCCTGAATTATCTGTTCTGCATATAGATTGAAAAGGTGTGGAGACAGAATGCATCCCTGGTGTACACCCTTCCCAATTTTGAACCATGCAATGTTTCCTTGCTCTGTTATGAAAACTGCCTCCTGTTCCAAGTATAAGTTTCACATTAGTACAATGAAGTGTTCTGAGATTCTCATTTTTCTCCTGGTTAGTCACAGTTTATTGTGATTCACACAGTCAAACACATTTGCATAGTCAATGAAACACAGATAGACACTCCTCTGTTACTCTTTGCTTTCACCCAAGATCCATATGACATTGGCTATAATGTTCCTAGTGTCACGGTTCCTCTAAACACAGCTTGTATTTGTGGTAGTTCTCTGTAAATGTTGTTCCAGTCATTTTGGATAATCTTCAGCAGGATTTTGCTTGCTTATATTAGTGATATTGTTCTATAATTTCCACATTCTATAAGGTCACCCTTTTTAGGAATGTGAAAAATATGGATCTCCTCCAGTCAGTTGGCCAGATACTTGTCCTCCAGATTTTTTGGCACAACCTGATAAGGACAACCAGGGCAATATCTGTTTGTTGAAATATGTCAGTTGGTATTCTATCAATTCCTGGAGGCTTGTTTTTTACCAATTCCTTCAGAGCATCCTGAACTTCCGTCTTCATCACCATTGCCTTGTTTTATTTATTTTTTAAAAAAATTTTACACTGGTTTACTTACTAATTCATATTCCATTGTCTCTTGATCATAGTTTCATAAAATTCTTCAGAAGAAGATGCCGGGAAAGACCCCAGATGAGATGGATTGATACAGTGATTATGGCAATGGAAAGAGGTGTGTCAGAGTCAGTGAGAATGGCTCAGGTCTGGGCAGGCTTCAGAGCTGTTGTACATAGGGTCACTATGAGTCACAGGTGACTCGACAGCACATAATAACAACCCTTGGAACAAGAAATTGAATATTTCTTCATCCCTATTTGTTAGATTGGTTGAAAATGCAATCAATGGAAAAACTGAGACATTTCTCTGTATTACAAAAACGGGTACTAGTTTTAAGTCCTTGAGTCTTATGTTAAAAAAAAAATCAATAAGTCCTTGAGTCTTATGTTTTTTAAAAAAAGTCAGTAACAATGTTTAAAGTTCATAGCTCTGGTGACCTAGTGGCTCAAGAGTTGAGCTGCCAGACCAAAGGTGGGCAGTTCAAATTCACCAGCTGCTGTTCCACAGAAGAAAGATGAGCAATCTCCTCTCATGGGAATTACAGCCTCTGAAAACCAACTGGAGGGTCAGCTATAAGTCAATTTTGACTTGACAGCAGTGAGTTAAGTTTAAGTTTGTAAGTGATGAAATGGCTATATATGAACAGAATTTAGGACTATGGAGAGAATGGAGGCAGGGAATATAAACAACAGAAATAGTTAAAGATGGTGGTCTCCTAGATCTTTTCCTATTAAAAGAAAGAAGGAGAAGAGCCAGGAACTATTGTCTTTCCATTATTACATTTTTAATTATTAAATTTTTACATACAAGTTGATTGTCTTTTCAAGTCCATACAAGCATTATCTCAGATATATTTAGTTTTACAGTCATTATCTTGACTAAAATATAATGCTAGTGGATTCTTTAAAGGAAATGCTACCATATTTCTTCTTAAACATTTTGTTGTGGTTTTGTGAAAGTTTACAGAGCAGATTGGTACTCCATTCAGCCAGCATACAAATTTGTTTTTGTATAATATTGATTACAATCCCCACATTGCATCAGCATCCTTCCCATGAGCTTTCTGTGGTTCTTGTTTCCATGGCCTTCCTGCTTTCTGAGGAAATGCTGCCCTTATGATCTTGTGTGGGCGAATGTTCTAAGGCCTGAGCTTGGTGTTACTACTGTTCACTCCACAGATCTGTACACTGTCTGCCTGATGCTGTGCCACAGAGTGAGTTCAGTACTAGGTTCAGAGAGTGGCTAAAGGCTGCAGTCTTGGGGGTTACCTTAATTATTTATTTATTTTTCAATTAACAAATGAAGGCCTGTATATGCTTGGGTGACTTAATCGTTGTTTTTTTTTTTTCAGCAGTAAAGAAAAATTTCCTGAAAAATCCCCCATACCTTGCTCATATTTTTATTCTAATGCAAATTTCTAATGTCTGTTTACTGTTAGTGTTATTATCATACTGAACTAAAAGGAAATCTTCAAAATGATATTAGAGACCACTCTTCTAGCTTGGGTAATGACAGGATAACATTTTGCTACCTTGTTCCTCAAAACAGTGCTGTGTATATAAATGTGGGAGTGCACATATGTGTATATATGTATAATCTATGCTTCCACCAGCCATATAACTCAGAACTATAGAAACTCTAACTCTCCTTTACCTTATGTCCTTTCAAAGTTTTACAACTATAGGTTGGCACTCATCATCTTCCTCCTTTCCTGTTCCAACTCTCTGGGTCATGTCCACTCTGGAAGTCACTCAGGCTCTCAATGTACCAGGAAGATATTCTAAAACGCTTCTGGTTTTGCTCTTTTATTAGTGTTCCTTCTCTCTGGAAGCCAAGCAAAAATATATGAGGGCTGAACCAAGGCAATTTGACTGACAAACATTGAGTACAATCAGAGTCATCTCTTCCTTGCCTTGTCATTGAACCATCAAGTACACATTGATTCTCTTTTCCATTAAGAAGTCTTTTCCCAAATATCTTTCATCAAAATCTTTATGTCTCAAGTGAGCTTAGTAAATCCGAGGGTGAATAGAATTTTGTGTGTTGTATGAAGGTGATATAGTTCTATATCCTTATTTTTGAGAGATAAATCTCATGTAAAAGTTGAGGTCAGTCACTAACTTATCAATTACACAAGAAAGAATTGGTTGCTCAGGAAACAAAACAAGACCCTGGAAATTGGATCTTGCTGTAGAATATAAAGACAAGCCTGTTAAAATAGTAACCTGGAATAGGACAAGGAAAATTGAAGCACCTGTTAAACCTAGCTTAGTGCAGATTGAGCCAAAGAAGAAACATATTTTAGATGTAAACTATTATAAATACACATGCACATACAAATACACACCAAGGCCCAGGGCCAACAGATGCTTTCCAAAACCCAGGGCATCATCAAAGACACGAAATTATTTAGCAGTTAGCCAAGGTGATAAACAATGTGATCAAGAGTTAGATATCAAAAGATATCAAAGCTTGGAAAGAGTGTCTAAAGTCAGGCCAAATCCAACAGACAGTCGTTGAAAAGTCATGCTCCTCATAAGTGACAGCACTTAACAAAGACAGAGGGGTGGTGAGCAATTCTGGGGTTATTAGTAGTTAACCACCTCTGCTTTACACACAAAACCTCTGCAAACTGCCTTTTGAAATGACTATTCTGTCAGCCTATGAAGAAGCATTTTATTTACATTTGGAGAAGATTGTGAGCAGAGCAAGTCTTCCAGGCATTGCCATTACAGTAGAGGACACAAAAGAAAAAGTAAAGGCCTCATTTCATTTTTGCATGGTACTTTATTCCATCCTGCTGCCTGTTGCATTCTCAGCCTCGTACCCTTTCCCTTCTGACACTTCTCAAGTTAAGTATTTAGGATCTTTATGACTTGATTTCATAAGCAGGGATGATGCCTTTATAGTCATTGCAAGAAATTCTGAGATTGGACTATAAACAGTCAGGAAACAGGCTAAGATAAGAATCAGAGTGGTGAAAACAGTCAAGACACTAGTGTAACCTAAGAGTTACAAAGGTCCTGACAAGCTAAAATAGAGGCCTAACAGAGTCATGATAATGAAAGATAGATATAAAAATCATCTCTTCTTCTACTAGTAATACAGCTGGATAGCATGCCCCTTTGCAGTTGGGTCTCATGTGAGTGAGTTCTATGCAGAGGGGACAGAAGTTATGTGCACCATTCCAGACCTGGCCCATAAAGACTCCACAAGCAGTTCTTGATGCTCTTTTTGGAAGTTACCAGAGCAATTTTGGGAACCAACTGCTGAAGCTGGCAAAGTCATAAGTAGAAATGAGCCTGGGTCATTACAGCTCTGTTGGGAGAATTTGCCCACTGAGTATAGACAAATATGCAGATAGTGTGGTTGATTGAATTGTGCCCCACTAAAATACATTTTATTTTTCTTGGATCCACAATCAGCACCACAGTAGCAATAGTCAAGAAATCAAAAGATGTGTTACACTGGGAAAATCTGCTGTCAAGGACCTGTCTAAAACAGTAAAGAACAGGAAAGTCAGTTTAAAGTGTAAAGTGTATCAATGAAAACCATGGTATTTTCAGTTGCTTCCTATGCATCTGGAAGTTGGATGATCAAAAAAGAACTGATGCCTTTGAATTGTGGTTTTACTTAAGTTTATTGAATAAATTAAAAAAACCCAAAAGTGTATTTAATGTACCATAGATGAGGCACTTTGGTGACCTAGTAGTAAGAAGTTGTGCTTCAATCCCAAAGCTCTGAAGGAGAAGGATGGGCAATCCTCTGTGCAAATTCACTGCCTCTGAAGAGCCACTGGAGGATCAGCTCTGAGTTGGTTCTGAGTGAACAGCACACAACAACAGCATGGACTGCCCAAAGAACAAACAAGTCTGTCTTGGAGCAAATGCAACCAGAATGCTCTTTAGAGGGAAGGATGATGAATCTTTCTCTTATGAACTTTGGGTATGTTGTCAGAAGGGACCAGTCCTGGAAAAAAGCTATCATACTGGGAAATGTAGAAGGTCATCTAAAGACAGGAAGAATCTCAACAAGATGGACTGTAACAATGACTGTGTAACAATTATAAGAGAATGGAAACAATTGTAAGCTTTAGTAGAGATCATGGGATGGGATGAAGCAGCAGAAGGCAAGGTTTTGATCTGTTGTGCATAGGGTCACTGTGAGTCATGGTCATCTTGATGACATCTAACAATAACAAAATACACTTACATAATATGGAAATTATGCAGTGATACCTTAAGATCTGTTAAACCAAATAGTTGTAGGAGGATTAAGGGTAGAATGAAACACTCCCTACTCCCATCCAACTCTTAATGGGCATCAAGGGAGTTCTAGGGTGTGGCCAGTAATGTCTTTTATCTTATTTAAGATGTCTTTTATCTTATTAAGATAAAAGCAGAAGAAAGCAAGATGAAAGGTGGAAGGTACTTAATACCATCATGCTTTTCCAACCCCTTCAGAAGAAGCTCTGATAGCAGGAAGGCTAGTGCACATAGCGATCTCATAGAAATAGAGACCTACAGATGCTGAAGAAAATAAGGACTTCTCCACAAAAGAAAGCATGCCAAAGGGTTGTCTTCCCTTAGAGCTGGCATTCTAGCCTCCTAAACTGTAAGAGAATACATTTATACTTGTTAAAGCCGCTTGTAGTATCTCTGTTATAGAAGTATTAGACAACCAAGACACACACTGTTGTTGAGCCAGCTCTGACACAGTTCTGACATGCAACCTTATGTGCAATAGAATAAAAGGCTGCCTAAGCTCAGCATAATCTTCATTATTGCCACCATATTCAAGTTGGCCTTGTTTATCCAGGGCCATGGCAGTAGAAATAGCACAAACTTTAACCAACAAATTTCTTTTCCATCTTTTCGGAAGCTCACTCACATTCTCTTAATTCCTGTGGAGTCAGAACTGATGTGTAGCCCATCCTGCATTTGGTTTCTGAGGAACCACTGATGGATTCAAACTTCCAGAGAGGCATGGCATTTGGCGAACAGTGCAACTCCCCACGAAAGAGGCCACCAGAGCACCCTTTTAGAAGGCTAGAAGTCAGAACTTGGGAATCTGGCTCTGGAAGAAGTCTTTCTCTCTTTGTTGGTTCTGGGGGAAGGTCCTATTTGAAATAGCTCCTGTTTTCAATTTGGTGATCATCTTCATGTGAGGTGACATGAACTACATGTCTTCCCTGAACTACACTTCTTTAATCTTCTCCTTTCAGATATTCAAAGAAATTAGCTCAAGTCACATCACACAGCAATATTGTTTCAACAACACCCTCCCCCCTCCATTTCCAAATGGTATCACTACAGGCATAGTGGTTAGAATTTATAATAGATATTAGGGGGAATATTACCACTGGAATGATAGGCAGCATTGTGGTAGAGAAAAGTTTGAAACTATCAACAACTTCATCTTGGATTCACAATTCGTACCCTTGATACCAACAGTCTGGAAATAAAGATACCTATTGCACTATGAAGTCTGTAGTTAGGGACCTCTCCAAATTATTGAGGAGTAAAGATGTCAGTTTGAGAACTAAGGTACATCTGATTCAGGCCATGGACTTTCTGATCACTTGTAAAGCAAGTGAGAGCTGGACAATGAATAAGGATGACAGAAAAAGAATTGATGCTGTTGTGTGGGAGAAGAGCACTGAACATCCCATGGCATTGAAGTCTATGAGGGAGAGGATAGTTTAAAAGTATTATATTATAGGGCATTATGTTTATTGTAAGAGTACGGAATGAGGGTTGCAGAGTGGATTATATTTGGGGTTGGGGGTGGGCGTGTGTGTGTGTGGGGATTGTGTACCAATGAGGGAGTTTTTCTTTTGCTTTTCTAAGAGAGGAGCTAACGGGTGGGAGGAGGGGTGGAGGGGGGAGAAGGGTGCAACAATGAATGAATGGAATTCCAAAATCTCTGTAGATGTTCATTGAAATGAAAAACAAATAAATTAATGTAATAAAAAAAAAACCACAAAAAAACACCAAATAAATATGTCTTGGAGAGGGTGAAGCCAGAGTGCTTTTTGGAGGCAAAGATGATGAGGCTTTACCTCACATACTTCAGGCATGGTGCTAGGAGGGACTATTCCTTGGAGAGGAATGTAAGAGGGTTGGCTAAGGAGAGGAAGACCCTCAACCAGGTGGGCTGACATGGTGACTGCCCCAGTGGGTTGTAATGTATCAGGAAGTGTGAAGATGGCGCAGGATAGGACACGGTTCAGATCTGTTGTTCGTGGAGTTGCTATGGGTTGTATTTGACTAGACAGTACCCAACAACAAAATTTAGAGAGAACACAATTCAGTGTATAACGAAGCACATTGTTGTTACTACTGTGTCAGTCCATGTCACTGAGAGTCTTCTTCCCTTGATCATCCTCCACCAAACCTGATGTTCTTCAAAGAATGATCCCTGGGAAGATGTATCCAAAGAGAAGGACTCAAACAATGCTCCACTGCGATTCAAAATGTTTTCATTGGCTCTTGTGAGGATGGCACAGGATCAGACAGTGTTTTATCCTGTAGTACAATATGCTGCTCACCACTACAAAGTGGAGTCAACTCAATGGCACATAACAATCCTTTTTTAAAGGAAATCATTTGGCTTCTTTTTCATTGCAGAGGAGTTGAAACAGAAGCATATGTGACTTTCCACTAGGTGTTTGAAGCTATAAATTACATGGGGAGTGATGGTCCATCTTTCTCCTGCAGAGCTGTTGGTGTATTAGGACCACCCCTTTTGGGATTGATAGTGTAACCCTTTACCCTAATAAGCCACCTGAGCTACCTATAGATGAATCTAGCAGACGTTATTGTTGTGTACCATAGAGTCAGAACTGACCCATAACTGACCCTCTGGTGGGTTTTCAGAAGTAGTTATTTGCACAACAGGAGATTGCCCATCCTTCTCTTGAGAGGCAGATTGTGGATTCGAACCATGGGCCTTCGGGGTTCCAGTGCAGTTTCTAGGCCACCAGAGCTCCCTCTAGAAGACATTAGGTTGAATGAAGTAAGTCAGTCACAAAAGAGCAACAAGCAACCCACCTCAACAGGACAGAACTCCAGATGGGTCATAATACCAGCTTCTATTCCACCTGTTTGGATTTTGTATTCATGAAAAATAAACCTTCACTGTGTTAAGCTACTGAGATTTGGGCATTTCTCTGTCACAGCAGTTTGCTCTGTCTTAACAAATAATATTTTAAAAAGAATCCCGGGGAAGTTGGACCTGAGGGCGGCACCCATCACAGACACATGGAAAGCAGACACATTGCAGTACTGTTGATCCTGAATCTTCCTTGAGCTCCCACCCTTCATTTCATCATCTTTTCTTTGCTGCATTTCTTGAAATAGCAGTCTCCATACATTTTCTCTACTTCCTCACCTCCCACTCATTCTTCATTCTAAAATGTCTAGATCCTGCCCCACACGCTGTTATAACCACTTGGGTGACCTCCTTGCTGTCAGAATCTATCTAACATTTCTCAGCCCTTATGGAGTGTGTTTTAATCATTGGCAGCAATATGAACTTTTAAAGAAATGTTACTTTTTATCTAAATAATTCTCTTTCTGAGTTCCTTTTCTGAGAAATGTGGGAAATTCAATTTCATTTAACATATTTGGGGCTCCCTTGCAAGACCCTGGATTGTACAAGGTTCAAGAGGGTCTGATACATCACAGAACATCAAAGGCATCAAAAGCAGGGGCTGAGGTCTCAGAACAGCTTCTGTGACATGCTTGTTGTCCAGGCTACCAGCTTCCCTTAGGGATAAGGAACTTTCCTAGAAAATGGTATGCTTTCCAAGTCAGAGCTACAGCTGTCGTCACTCAGGAGACACAATCCACAGAACTCCATTCCATTCCCTGTCCTTTATGACACCTTTTTAACCTGCATGCTGAGCAAATTATTCGAGAAGCTGGTCTCTGTGAAGAAGAATGTGGCATCAGTGTTTAGGAAGACCTTTGGTATGCAGACAAAACCTTGCTTCCTCAAAGTGAGGAATATGGTGCATGCATTGCACCTCAAATCAAGAAAGCAAAAAATCCTACCACTAGACCAACAGGCACCATTATAATGTTGTTGTTGTTGTTATGTGTCGTCGAGTCGCTTGCAACTCATAGCGACCCTATGTACAACAGCCCTAAACTCTGCTCTGTCCTGTGCCAATCACACTGTCTCTGACACTCCCATCCCAATTATCTCAGTCACTGAATCAATCCACCTCATAGAGGGCCTTTTCCTCCTGTGCCGTCCCTCCACCCTCCCAAGCATGATGTCCTTCTCCAAGGACCGGTCTCTCCTCACAACATGTCTAAAGTATGTTAGACGGAGCCTCAGAATTCTTGCCTCCAAGGAGCCACCCGGTTTAACCCTTTCCAGGACAAATCTGTTTGTTTTCCTAGCAGTCCATGGTATTCTCAATACTCTTCTCCAGCACCACAGCTCAAAGGCATCAATTCTCCTTCTATCCTCTTTGGTCATTGTCCAGCTCTCTGATGCATAACAAGTGATTGTGAAGACCATGGCCTGTATCAAACGCACCTTAGTCTCCAGAGAGACACTATTGCTCTTCAGTACTTTGGAGAGGTCCCTAACAGCAGACTTTCCCATGGCAATGCGCCTTTTAATTTCCTGGCTACTGGTGCCAAGACTGTTGACTGTGGAGCCAAGCAAACTAAAACTGTGTACAATCTCAATCTCTTCACCATCCATCCTGATGCTGCCAGTTGGTCCAGTGGTGAGAATCTTTGTCTTCTTGACATTGAGTCTCAATCCATATTGCAGGCTGCAGTCCTTGACACTCTGCAGCAGGTGCTTCAGGTCCTCTTCAGTTTCAGCAAGCAGAGTTGTGTCATCTGCATAACGCAGATTGTTGATAAATCATCCACCAATCTTGACCCCACATTTCTCCTCATAGAGCCCAGCCTCCTGGGTAATCTGTTCTGCATATAGGTTGAAAAGGTATGGAGATAGGATGCATCCCTGGCGTACGCCCTTCCCAATTTTGAACCATGCAGTGTTCCCTTGCTCTGTTCTGATGACTGCCTCCTGGTCCAAGTATAGGTTTCGCATTAGCACGATCAAGTGTTCTGGGATAGAACGCAAAATTGAAAAGAGCAAGAGAAAAAGTTGAAATTGTCAATAATTTCCTCTTAGTTGGATCAACAATCAATACACTTAGTACCAGCAGTCAGGAAATCAGGAGACATATTGTACTCAGAAAGTCTTCAGTCAGGGACCTTTCCAAATTACTGATAGCAAGATGTTAGTTCGAGGACTAAGGTGCACCCGATCCAGGCCATGATCTTTTCAATCACTTCCTATGCATCTGAGAGCTGGACAATGAAATAAGGATAACAGAAGAAGAATTGATGGCTTTGAACTGCAGTGTTGGAGAAGAGTACTGGCTATCCCCAGACTGCCAAAAGACAAACATATATGTCTTGGAGAAAGTGCAGCCAGAATGCTTCTTGGAGGCAAGGATGACAAAGCTTCATCTCACATACTTTGGGTATGTTGCTAGGAGAGATTATCTCTTGGAGAGGGACATTCTGCTTAGAAAGGTGGAGGGATGGTGAAGGAGAGGAAGATCCTCAGCCAGGTCTTGGCACAGTGACTGCAGCAACGGGCTGGAGTGTGTCTGAGATTGCAAGGTTGGTTCAGGATAGGACAGGATTAAAATCTGTTGTTCATAGGGTTGCTGTAAATCCTAACAACAACTATCTCTTACATTCCAGCTTCTTCCTTTTGAATGTCTGCAGGCCAAGGGAAGTTCCTAATCTTCAAAAATCAAAATCCCTCCTTATACAAAAGAAAGAGAAAACTAAAAATTATTGTTATCCAGTTGAATCCAGTTCATTATTGACCATATAGAGCAGGTTTTCAGGAACTTTAAATCGCACCAGAGAAGATTGTCTTTCTCCCTTGGAGTAGCTGATGGATTTGTACTGCCTGCCTTTGGGTTGACAATACAGTTCTACCAACTAGGCCACCAACAGCTGCTTTTCCTCAACACATACATTCACAAGTGAATACCTTAATACACTTTTACAGCATTTGTCTTGCTCATTCACTCTGAGGCTTTTAATACTTTTTCTTTTTTGAAAGCTTCTCCTCCTCTGGATTCTGTGAACATTCCCTCTGGGTTTCCTTATCTTCCTCTGGTTATTTTTTTCCTTTGGTCCTCTTTGCTCTGTCAATCCTTAAGTGAAAAGTCTTTAATGTTTTCCTTTGGTGGTTTGGTGGTGTGGTTTTTTTGTTTGCTTTACTGTTACTACTTACTTATCCTTATATTTTGAAAAGTTATGTACTCTCCTTGTGTATTTTTTTAAATGAAATTTTAGAATCTTTATCCCAAGCCAAAAGATCTGTACAGGATGATTTCCTCCCCACCCCCCAGTATATTATAAATATTGACATTTTAAAAGAAAATGGTCATGTACCTTTTAAATAGATTTTAAGTAAATAAAAAGCACTTCCCCCTGCCCCAAAGGACATCAAAAGGAAAGCAAGAAAATATCTCCTTCTAAATATGCTATCTCTATTGCACTGGGAAAATATGCTATCAGAAGTCAGATTGGTATCTCTCCAAAGTACCTAAGAGCAATGATGTCAGACAAATCTTGGCTGAAATTAGAGAATACTAGAAAAATGGCTATTTGTCTTTTATTGAGTATCCAAACATGTTTTGACTATGTGGCTCTGTGATCTGAAGTGTTTATTGTTCAAAACGGCTTCCCTAGCCATTGATTTTTACTTTGTGGGTGAGTAAGAATATGAATATAGGGTATCCTAGTTTATCCATAAAGGGATTGGCTAGTCTTGTCACTAAATTGAGCAGATTTCAGCAGCAGATTTAGAGAATCTTACCACCAGCAAAGAAGAAACAAGACAGTGTAGCGCACTCTTTCCAGGCTTGATGCCCTTCTGCAAAGAATAGCCTCTCCTAGCAAAATGCCCCAAGTATATGAGACGAAGCTTTATCATCTTTGCCTCCGAGGAACCTCTGGCTGCACTTTTCCCAACGTGTATCTGGGTTGGTTTTTTTTCCTTTTGGCAGTCCATGAATGTTCAGTGCTCTTCTCTAACATTCTTATTCTAACATTCTAGTCATTCTTATTCATTGTGCAGCTCTTAGATGCATAGAAAGTTATTAGAAAGACAATGGTCTAAATCAGATGCACCTTAGTCCTCTCCGACATCACTGCTCCCCAATAATTTGGAGAGGTCCCTTACTGCAGACTTATCCAGTACATTAAGTCTCCTGATTTTCTGATTGCTGGTACCATGTGTGTTAATTGTGCATCCAAGTAAGATGAAGTTGATTGTTTCAATCTTTTATTCATTTATCTTGATGTTGCCCATAGGTCCAGTGGCAAGAATTTTTTTTTCTTAACATTGAGATTCAATCTATATTGAAAGCAGAATTCCTTGATTTTCTGCAACAAGTGATTCAAGTCCTCCTCACTTTCAGCAAACAAGGTTGTGTCATCTGAATAATGCAAAGAGTTGAATCTTCTTCCAATCTTGATGCCACATTATTTTTGAGAGTCTAGTTTCTCAAATAAATTGCTCAGCATACAGATTGAATAGGGATGGAGGGAGACTACAACCCTGCCACACTCCTTTCTTAATTTTAAACCATGTAGTGCTCTCTTGCTCTGTTCACACAACAGCTTCTTGGTGTAGGTGTAGGTTTCACATAAGCACAATTAAGTGCTAAGGGACTCCCATTCTTCTCAATGTTAACCATACTTATTATGATCCACACAGTCAAATGCCTTTGCATAGTAAAAACAGCATAAACAGCCATTCTCCTGGAAACTAGGTGGTGGTGGTGGTTGTTGTTATGTGCCATCGAGTCGCTTGCGACTGATAGCAACCCTATGTACAAGAGCCCTAAATGCCGTTCTATCCTGTGCCAACCTCGCGATCTCAAACACACTCATTCCCACCACTCCAATCACAGAATCAATCCATCTCATCTAGGGTCTTCCTCTCCTGTTCCGTCCCTCCACTCTCTCAAACATGATGCCCCTCTCCAAAGACCAGTCCCTCCTTGCAACATGCCCAAAGTATGTCAGATGAAGCTTCAGAATCCTTGACTCCAAGGAACATTCTGGCTTCACCCTCTCCAGGACAAACCTGTTTGTTCTCCTAGCAGTCCATGGTATATTCAACACTCCTCTACAGCACCATAACTCAAAGGCC
>NW_006399855.1:1858606-1860573 GCF_000299155.1 Elephantulus edwardii | reverse complement strand
ACATATGAATGGGTATTCTTGTCATTACAGAAGTCCAAAGTGAAGGCTGTATAGTGGAGTAAACTTGGGGGGAGAGATTGCATAACAATGAAAGAGTTTTTCTTTTTCTTATCAAGGAGAAGAGTGAAGGGGAGGGCAAGGAGAAAGTGCAATAATGAATGACTGGAAACCTTAAGTCTCTGTAAACTTCCATTAAAATTAATTTAAAAAAAGTTAGAGCTTGTGAAAGAAAATAGCTGGTAGTACTAATGCTACTTTGTCTTTCTTGTACCTAACCTTATGTTAGTAATTCACTGTAGACTTATATTCTTAACTGTTATGTGCTATACTGCTAACCAAAAGCCACATATAGCTATATTTATATTATGTGCCAAGAAATTAACTACCACTCATAGGGACCCCATGAATAATGGCTATGAACCTTGCCCTGTCCTGGGCCAACCTCACCTGCTCTGACACACATGACCCCATTACTACAGTCAGTCACTGTGTCAATCCATTTCCCCAGAGCTCTCTTCTCTTGTGCTGACCCTTCCAGGCATGTTGCTCTTCTCTGGGACTGGACCCTCCTGGCAATGTGTTCATAGTATGGGAGACAGAGCTTTAAAATCTTTGTCTCCAAGGAGCAAATTGATTTTACTCTCTCCAGGACAGACTTGTTTGTGGTTTGTCCAATACTCTTCTACAGCATAACTCAAATGCTTCATTCATCTTCTGTCAGTTTTATTCATTGTCCAGCTCTCAGATGTATAGCAAGGAACTGAAAAGACCATGGCACCTTAGTTTTGTTTTGTTTTCCTTGTTGTTTACCGTTGAATCAGATTTGACCGGCACAGGAGGAGATTGCCTCTCCTCCAGTGGAGAATCTGGTAGATTTGAACCATGTGCCTTTAGGATTGCAGTGCAGCTTCTAGGCTACCAGAGCTCCCCAAAGAAATGTAGCCTTAGCTTTTTGTTGTTATTGTTATTGGGTACCATCAAATTGGAACCAGCACATAGCTGATCCTCCAGCAGGTTTTCAGAGGCAGTAAATTGCATGAGAGGAGATTTCCCATCTTTCTTCCCCAGAGCTGTTGGTGGATTTGAGTTGCTGGTGCTTTTAGGTTGGCAGCACAACTCCTTACCCCTCAGCCACTAGAGCTCTCTGCACCTTAGTCTTTAGATTGACATTATTGCTCTACAGTGTGCTAGGGATGTCCTTGTCAGCAAATTTCCCAGTGCAACTTGTCTTTTTATTTCCTGACTGCAGATACCAAGAGTATTGATTGTGGAGCTGAATGAATGAGTTGACTGAACACAATCCATATTGAAGTCTGCAGTCCTTGATGTTCTGCAGTAAGTGCTTTTAATCTCCTTCAATTTCAGTGTGTAAGGTTGTGTTATTTACATATTGGAGGTTGTTGAGTCTACCTCCAGCATCTTGAGTGATCTGTTCAGCATATAGATTGGAAAGTTATGGAGAAAGGACACTTTCCTGATGTATTCCTTTCTTGATTTTGAATGATGCAGTATTCAATATAGCTATACTATCAACCAAAAGCAGTCAACAGTTTGAATTTACCAGCTGCTTCATGGGAAAATGAGGACCAATCTTTATTGACTTGACTAGGAAGAAAACACTTGAAGATATTAAATATTTTTACCAGTAAGTACATTATGTTGCCATTGTTGTTAAGTGTTGTCGAGTTATAGACAACTCATAGTGACCCTATGAACAAAAGACCTGAACACTTGTGTAACTTTCATCATTTCTCCAAGTTCATAGAGTTTCTGGAGGCACACTATTTCAGAAATGGATACCACTTCTGCTTCCAAGCTTGTTTTAATTGGGGAGGTCCACCTAACACTGTCCACCGTGGGTAACCATTATCGCATTTGTCACATCAGTGTCACAGTGTTTAGCATCACAGCAACCATGAGTTACCGGTGTACAGCAAATGGACAGACCAATGCCATACCACTTGGAA
>NW_006399855.1:1852554-1857421 GCF_000299155.1 Elephantulus edwardii | reverse complement strand
TGAAAAAGCAATTAATATTAAAGATTATATAGAAATATGAAAAATTAAAACCTATTGACTTAAATATATATAAATCCTTAACATCTAAGATCCAAAACAATTTGATTAACAACTATCAATGACTTAAGTGTTATGTTCAGTCAAAAATAGGAGGTTATCTACTTAGCTTCCTTTTCTTCCTTCCAGTGATTTAATGCTACATAAAAGGGAGGGAAAAGATTGAGTTTCCCCCTTTGTTTTTGGTATGATCATTCCATGAATATACATTTCCTGTCTAAGTACTTTGCTTTCTGAATTTTGGGTTGGGGATATGAAAGTCTACAATTAAACCCAAGGTGATATGCATTGAATGGAGTTCCCCTCCTCCCAAATATGTGTTTGAACATGAGGATAGGAAGCCCTGGGAGTGGAGTTCTTGGTAGTTGCACTACCAATCCAAAGACCACCAGTGGTTCCACAAGAGAAAGATGGGTAATCTTCTTCTGAGCAATTTACAGCCTCCGAAAACCTTCTGAAGGGTGAGCTATGAGTCAGTTCTGACTCAAGGACAATGAGCTATACATTTGGATGTCATCTCTTCCTACTCTATCCACTCTCACTGGATAGATTCTGACTCATAGTGGCCTTGTAGGATACAGTAAAACCGCCTACAGGACTGCTAAGCCTGTAAATCTTTGCAAAAGCAGAACACTTCATTTTTTTTTATGCCGTCACTGGTGGGTCCCAACTAGTCACCTTTTTAGTTAGCAGCTGAAAATATTTAACTACACACAGTGCTACCAGGACTTCTTACAATTCCATTAGGGATTATATTTTCTTTGTTTATGTTAATGAGACTATATAAACACAGGCAGTATTTTAAAGGATCACTTTTTAGAAAGAGGAGTAATTAAAAAAAAGAAAGCCAAGCTTACTGGTCAAATAGAACTGATGGAAGCCCTGAGACTATGATCCTTAGTCACTACAAACCTGGAATGAAACACACCTATGGCTCAACTTTCAGGCAAATAACGTTGTTGTTGTTGTTGTTGTTGTTGTTTGTTGTTGTTGTTAGGTACTATCAGGTCAATGACTACATTCACATTCGCCCTATGAACAGATCTGAACTTTGTCCTATCTTGTGTCATAGGCATCATCTCTGAGATGTCAAGCCCATTGTTACAGTCATGATGTCAGTTCATCTTGTTGAACCTTTTTCTCTCTTTCTCTGACTCTCTACCTTTCCCAGCATGATGTCTTTTTCCATGAAGTAGCCTCTCCTGATAATACAGCCTAAGAATGTGAGAGTAAGCATTACTACCCTTGCTTCTAAAGAGCACATTGGTTACACTTCCTCCAAGACAAACTTGTTTATTCCTTTGGCAGCTCATGGAATAGACAGGTCAATAAGGTGACCTAAGCAGCTCTGGTGGCTTCTTGTTTTGTTACGTGACATTGAGTCAAATTTGTATAGACTCTATGAACAACAGATCTGAACCATGCCAGATACGTGCCATCCTCATCATCTTTGACACACTTGATCCCATTGTCGCACATGCTTTGTCAGTCCATCTCATTGAGGGTCTTCCTCTCTTTCACCGATCCTTCACTTTTCCAAGTATAATGCCCTTTTTCAAGGAATAACCTCTCTTAACATCATATCTGAAGTGTGTGAGATAAAGCTTTACCATCCTAGCCTCTAAGGGCACTCTGGCTGCACTTTCTGCATGATGTATCTGTTTGTTCTTTTGATAATCCTTTTGGTATTTATTTTGGGACTCTTCTCTAACATCATTAACTCAAAGGCATTGATCTTTTTTCTGTCATCTGTATTCATTGACCAGCTCTCAGATGCATAGAAAATGACTAAAAAGACCATGGCTTGAATCTGGTACATCTTAGTCTTTAAGCTGACATGATTGCTCTTCAACACTTTGGAGATGGCTCTGAGAACAGACTTTCCCAAAGCAATATGTATTTCGATTTCTTGACTGCTGATACTGAAGTGTTGAAACTTATCTAGTGGCTTATTGTTGTTATGTGCTGTGAAGTTGCCAGTGAATCATAGAGACCCTATGTGCAACAGCTCTGAATCCTGCTCTATCCTGAGCCAACTTTATAGTCTCTGACACACCTACTCCCAGTACCCCAGTCACCGAGTCAATCCATCTCATTGAGGGTCTTCTCTTCTTTCACTGTCCCTTATCTTCCCAAACTTAATGTCCCTCTCCAAGGACTGGTCACTCCTTGCAACATGCCCAAAGTATGTCAGATGGAGCTTCAGAATCCTTGCCTCCAAGGAGCAGGCTGGTTTCACCCTCTCTAGGATGAACCTGTAGTTCTTTAAGCATGGTATATTCAGTGCTCTCCTCCAGCACCACAGCTTAAAGGAATCAATGCTTCTGTCATCCTTAGTCATTTTCCAGCTTTGTGGTACATAGCATGTAATTGCAAAGACCATGAACTGGGTCAGGCACATCTTTGTCTCTAGAAAGACATCGTTGTCCTTAAGTACTCTGGAGATGTCCCTGATAGCACACTTTCCCAATGCAATTCTTTTTTTTATTTCCTGGCTCCTGGTACCAAGAATATTGCAGATGGAGTCAAGCAAACTAAAGCTGTTAATAATCTCAACCTCTTTACCATTTATCATGATGTTGTCAATTGGCCCAGTGGTGAGAATCTTTGTTTTCTTGATGTGTGCTTCAGTCTATATTGAAGTCTGCAGTCCTTGACCTTCTGCAGCAATTGCTTCAGGTCCTCCTCAGTTTCAGTAAGCAGAGTTGTGTCATCTACATAACGTAGGCTGTTGATGAGTTTTCCTCTAATCTTGATGCCATATTCCTCTTCATAAAGCCCAGCCTCCCAGATGATCTGTTCTTCCTATAGATTGAAAAGGTATGGAAATAGGATACGTTCTTGGAGTACACCCTTCCCAATTTTGAGCCATGAAGTGTTTACTTGCTCTGTTCTGACAACTGTCTCCTGGTCCAAGTATAGGTTTTGCATAAGCACACTGAAGTGTTCTGGGATTCCCATTCTTCTCAGAGTTAACCACAGTTTGTTGTGATCCACACAGTCAAATGCCTTTGCATAGTCAATACAGCATAGATATTCCTTCATCATGGCCTTCCGCCATGATCCATCTAAAATTAGCAATAATATCCCTACTACCATGGCCTCTTCTAAACCCAGCCTGCACACCTGGAAGTTCTCTGCTGATGTGCTTCTGTTCCAGTTGTTTTTTGGATAATTTTCAGTAGAATCTTGCTTTTATGTGATATTATTCGATAATTTCCACACTCTGTTAGGTCACCTTCGTTTGAAATGGGAACAAATACAGATCTCTTCCAGTCAGTTGGCCAGGTGATTGTCCTCCAGCTTTCTTGGCACAACTTGGTGAGCACATCCAGGGCAGCATCTGTTTGTTGAAATATATCAATTGGTATGCCATCAATTCCTGGGGTCTTGCCTTTTGCCAATTCCTTCAGAGTAGCTTTGTGGTAAGGAATTTTGCTGCCTTCTCAGAGGTATGCAGTTTGAATCAACCAGCTGCTCTATAGGAGAAAAATGAGCAATCTTCTCCTGTGCAATTTGCTCCCTTGAGAAACCCCTTGAAAGGCCAGCTGTGAGTGGTGATAACAACACATAACAAAAGCAACAACAGCATAAGGTGACCAATAACAACAAGGAAGGGCACAGTCCTTGGAATAATCAATCAGAATAATAAAAAATATTCAAAAGCCCTGAAGGCAGAAAGAGTAGACCAGAAGGATTAAAGGCATTGAAAATTACAGTGACAAAATGAGAAAAGTGCAATTACATTGTGAACATTTTAATGTTAAAAGAAAATGTATGGATAGTTAAATACAAAAGTAATTTGCTTTATAAATCTTTATTCAAATAACAATTTTTAAAAATAATTTGAAAGAGAGAAAGAGTAGATTAGGTGCAAAAACAGGCATAGAAGGGGAAAAGAGATGCCAGGTCATATGAAACTCACCACAGAGTCAAGGAAGAAGTTGAACAAGCCATGGACATTCTTCTAGTGCCCAGAGAGAGTGAAAACCTTCCCTTAGAGTCAATACTCTGAATTCAGACTTCTAGACTAATACAGAGGGATAAAGATGGGAAATCTCTCATGCAGTTTATAGCCTCTTAAAACTCAATGAATGGTCACCTTTGACTTAGTTCAACTCAAAGGCACAAAGCATCAAGAGATTCCTAAACTGTGTTAAAAGAAATTGAAATTCTTTAAAGCTACTGGCTTATACTTCTATCTTAGCAGCATTAAGAAAAACATGAGGAAAGGGAGCATTTTGTGAGTATTAAGAGTTCCTACACAACCAAAAAGAGAAAAATTGATATTTTCAGAATATAAATGGCAAGAGATCAATAGTTTTTAAAACTGTGTAAACATACTTCTTCCCTTTTGTAGAAATGTCTAGATGGTTTTTTATTTTATCTTCACACATAAATAAAAACTTTTTGTTGCCTATAACTATATTTATGACTCTCATTTTCATCTCCATTTTTGCACTTTGGACTTCAATCCATTTTGTTGATCATTAAGGAATGAAATCTACTTTATTACTTTGTATTTTATCTGACAAAGATCTTTCAAAGGGGGAAAAAATGCAGCCAGTCAGGGAACAAGGAGAAGTGTACTTTGAATCAGGGGATGAGTGCATTCTAGGCAAATCAGTTTAATGGCATACTCTTTACTTGACTCTGTTTTTAAATTGGAAAACAGAAGCTGGGACGGGAAGCTGAGGGTTTATCTAAAGTTTACATCAAGGGGTCAGATAAGGTAGTTGACTTGCCTGGAGCTGAAATCTGTTCCCAAGTTCACACAGGGTCAGTTTGCTTATTTGCATTCCCTACCACC
>NW_006399855.1:1833045-1839948 GCF_000299155.1 Elephantulus edwardii | reverse complement strand
AAATCAAAGTCTTTGAATTGTGATGTTGGAGAAGAGTATTGAATATTCCATGGACTGCCAAATTAACAGAAAAAGTTTGTCTTGGAGGATGCACAACCAAGGTGCTCCTTAGAGGCAAGATTATTGAAACTACATCTCACATACTTGGGCATGTTGTCAATGGGGCCTAGTCCTTGGAAAATCATATCATGCTAAGAAGAGTAACTGGACTGACTTAGTGACTTTAACAAAGGTCCAGAGCATGACAGAGCTTGAGAGGATGTCACAGAATAGTACAGGTTGAGATCAGTTGTTCACAAGGCTGCTGTGAGTCACAGCTGACTCAATGGCACCTAATATCAACAACAACAGCGCACTCAAAGAATGTAGGTCTCTCTCTTATTGCTGTCTAGTCATAACTACACTTATAGATGAGTAAGTACAAAATATGCAGTCATTTATAACTTAAACCTTGTTAGAAAATAAATCCTCTTTTGTCATGATTGCTCAATAACATAGCAGAAACAATTTAAGAAGTCTCCCTTATTTTTTTATCAATATTGTGTGAAATATCCCTATTTCTCACTTACCAAAATGGTTAAATTCCAAAGACAAGATTATTATGTGAACATTGGCATTGTTTTTAAATGGAAAATTACCATATCACATTTTTAAATTGAGTACAACTATATCATTTTGTAAATGCCAAGTTGCATCATTGCATGACTGCTAAGTTACACATTTTATAACAGCTAAGTTAAATTATCTCTAGTGCAATAGTCAGAGTATCTTCTGACATCCATTTTGGTCTTTTCTTCCTCCTCTATCTTTGTAATGATCTTTTGCTTTCTACATGGATAATATCTTTTTAAAAAATTAAATTTAATGAACGTTTACAGAGACTTAAGGTTTCCAGTCATTCATTGTTGCACTTTTCTCCCTTCCCCCTCCCTCTTACTTCACTCTTCTCCTTGAAAAGTAAAACTCTTTCCACTGTTATGCAATCCCTCCCCCCAAGACCACTCCACTGTGCAGCCTCCAATTCTGGACTCCTCTCACGACAATAATACACAATTATATATCCCTTTTAAACAGTTCTATCCCTCATCTGTTTCAATGCAGTATACATCACTCCTCCCCTCCTTCTCTGTCTTCCCTCAACCCTGATGTCAGTACTGTTTTACAACAGTGGCCCTATGCCATATTTGTCCTTTTATGACTGAGGTATATCACTCAGCCTAATGTTCTCCAGGGTCACCCATTTTGCATACTATTTCATAAGTTTCTTGTTTTTCAATGCAGCATAGTATTCCATTGTGTGAATATACCACAGCTTCTCTATCCATTAGTTTGTTGATGGGCACTTGGGTTGTTTCCAACTCCTTGCTATTGTGAACAAAGCTGCAATAAACATGGGTGTGCATATATCTGCTTGGGTGGCAGTTATGGTTCCTTTAGGGTAAATTCCCAGTAGTGGAATTGCTGAGTCAAATAGCATTTCTATTTGCAACTTATTGAGAAAGCGCCATACAGCCTTCCATAGTTGTTGCACCATTTTACATTCCCACCAACAGTGAATAAAGGTTCCAATTTCTCTACAACCTTGCCAGCATTTGTTGCTTGCTGTTCTGTTAAATTTTGCTATTCTGACTGGGGTGAGATGATATCTCATAGTTGTTTTGACATGGATAACATCTTTGACATCATCCTACACCTCATCTCATCTTTCTTTGTTAGTGTTCAACCTCTCAAATTTATTCTTGAGAGGGTTTTTTTAATTCAGGTGGGATAGACTCAAAGCCATATTTTGGTTCTTGTGAATTTGTTTTCATTTTCTTTCCCCTCTTCATTTATTGTTTTGGTGTTCTTCATTTGTTTGTTTCTGGTTGTTTGCTGTTTTTTGTTGGTTTTTTTTTTATTGTTGTGTACCGTTGAATCAGATCCAACTGGCACCAAAGGAAATTGCCCCTCCTTCTCCATCTGGTGGATCAAACCGTGAGCCTTTGGAATTGCAGCGCAGCTTCTTGCTACTAGGGCACTAGAGCTCCCTCATTTTAATTTTCTTTAACTATGCATCTGAGAACTGCACATGAATAAGGATGACAAGAGAGTAACTGATCCTTTGAGTTGTGGTGCTGGAGAAGAGTATTGAACATACCATAGACTACCAAGAGAGTGAACAGGTCTGTCCTGGAGAGGGTTAAACCTGGTTGTTCTTTAGAGGCAAAGATTTTGAAACTCTGTCTTACACATTTGGACATGCTTCCAGGAGGTATCGGTCCCTGGAGAATGGCATTATGCTTGGATGGGTGTATATGTATGTGTGTATGGGTCAATGCAGGCGAGGAAGCCACTTGGTGGAATGATTTGACACAGTGACTGTGGCAATGGAGTCAGGTATGTCAGAAATGATGAGGTTGGCTCAGGATAGGGCAACGTTCAGAGCCATTGTTCATATGGTCGCTGTGAGTTGTAGTCAACTCTACAGCACATAACAGCAAGAAGTTACATCATTACATGACTGCCAAATCATTGTCCAGACAAGTTGACATATAACCTTAACCATCGGCCAACATTACTCTCACCTCACACATTGGTAATCAGTCGTTACTACCAGACATGCATTGCTAAGGCACAAAACAGTTGAGTAGTAGATCTTTTACTACTGTTGTAAATGTAAAATGTCAGATGATTATAGATAATAAGTGAGAAGTAAGTATAGCTGTTGTCATGTATTGTCGTTGTTGTTGTTGTTGTTATGTGCCATCTAGTTGCCTGCGACTCACAGCAACCCTACATACAAGAGCCCTAAATCCTGCTCTATCCTGTGCCAACCTCACTGTCTCTGACACACCTACTCCCACCACCCCACTCACAGAATTGATCCATCTCATCGAGGGTCTTCCTCTCCTGCGCTGTCCCTCCACTCTCCCAAACATGATGTCCCTCTCCAAGGACTGATACCTCCTTGCAACATGTCCAAAGTATGTCAGACAGAACTTCAGAATTCTTGACCGCCAGGAGCAGCCTGGCTTCACCATCTGCTAAGTCAAATTTTGATTCACAGAAACTCAACATGACAAGGCATAACTGCTCTACAGGGCTTTCTAGGTGGTAATTTTTACAGGAGCAGATTTTCAGGTCTTTCTGCCATGAAATCACTGGTTGGAGTTCAACTATCAAACTTTCAGTCAGCAACTAAGCACTTAACTGTTGGTGCTATCAGTGCTCCTTGGGTAAAACCAAATAATCAATATTGTATGTTTATAGAGCACAAGTCAAGTAGCACTACAAAGAGCAAGCTTATCTGTAATTGCTCATATATTTTAAAAAAAAGCACTATCTCGATTTTCAAACTCAAGCTCTAAAAAATAAACTAAGATAATAAAAATAAGATAGTAAGATAAATCTACGAAATAAGATTGTTTGTATCATACATCATCTTATTGACCTCTATTGTATAAGCCCCAACCCTCTAGTTTTCAAATAAGGAAGACTCAAAGAAGTTGTGCCCAAATTTCCTGCTTCTTCATAGCACAGAAGAAACCTGTGCTCCTGCCCAGCTGGCCCATGTCTCTTGATTTAGGGCTCTTCCTCTTGTTAGGCCACACTTGGGAATATGCCAGTCTCACACAGGGTGGTCTGTTATCTGCTCTGTGCTGTTTACCATGACTGACTGTTCTGTGTGCACAGACCAGGAGACATGACTAACAAGGTTGAAGCGCCAGGTGGCATTTCTGCTGCTCTGAGGGTCCTGCCAATCAGCTAGTACCGCTTCCTGCCTTTCATGGTCTGCTGGATTCCTCCAAGACATGTGACTTTAGCTAGGAAAACGTCTTTCTCCAACTTCTTTCTTTTTTAAAATGTCTCTCCTGCAGAAAGAATAAAAGAAGCATATGTTCTTTCCCCAGCTTCCACTGATTGTTCACATTTGTGCTCTCTGCCTCATTAACTCAAGCTCACTATATCGCTTCCTTTCATTTGAAATCAGGTTGCAGAAGATATTCAAACATTTCACCCTAACTTTTCCCCCCTATATCTTCTAAAAGGAAAGATGTTCTCTTTCACTTTTGTCACATTTGGGAAATTTAACACTGATATAATAATATTTAGTACACATAGTAAAAATTTCAGGGGTTCTTTAAAAGAGCCTTTCATAGCTCTCTTCCAATTTGGGACCAATCAAATATCATACATCACTCATTTCCCTTCTTTCTTTCAGGATATTTTTTAAAGTGCTTAAGCCTTACCAGATGTTCCATAGTCTATATTTGTTTAAATAGAATTTGGGCAAAATACGACATAGGGATACTGTATATATCCCACTGCATCTCACAAAAAGACCTACAGATTATTTTATTGGAGCTGAGAACATCGATCTCTTGATTATGACACTTTCTATTATATTTCTCTATTGTAAAAGTGTGTTCGCATTTGCTTTTAAAAAGTAATCTATGGACTGGTAAAATGAGCCTTTATATGTTCTATAAATATCTTGTTCTACATCAGTCTTGAACCCAGTGGACGTAACATCACTTTCAGACTGAGAACTGTCCCTTTAAGCTGACTCCTCTGAATTGTTCGCATTCTTCCCCATTAGCAAAGCTAATCCATGAACATGTCACCAATGAGATTTCACAGGACTGCTGCTGAGAAAAGTCTTCTGCTTGCTTTATTGTCCTCTGTTGCTATCTTGACAGTTACGGCCCTTTATTCTTATTTTGCACTGTCCAAGCCCATGCAGACTGCTGTGGTTGTTGTTGTTAGAGTTGCTTGCAACCCATAGTGACTCTGTGTACAACTCTGAAGCCTGCCCTCTCCTCAGCCAATCTTACTGACTCTGACACACCTACTCCCATGACCCCAGTTATGGTATCAATCCATCTCATCCAGGGTCTTTCTCTCCTGAGCTGTTCCTCCAACCTTCTGAACATGACAGACTCAAAGACTGGTCCCTCCTGGCCACATGCTCCGAGTATGTGAGACGGAGCTTCAAAATCCTAGCCTCCAAGGAGAATCTTGGTTTCACCTCTCCATGGCGGACCTATTTGTTTTCTTGGCAGTCCATGGTATGTTCAATTCTCTTCTCCAGTGGCATAACTCAAAGGCATTGATTCTTCTCCTGTCTTCCTTAGTCATTGTCCATCTTTCTGATGCATAGTAAGTACTTGCAAAGACTATGGCCTGGACCTTAGTCTCTAGACAGATATCATTGCTTCTAAGTACTCTGGAGAGATTCTCGACCACAGATTTTCCCAGTGCAATTCATCTTTTGATTTCCTGACTGCTGGTGTTAAGAGTGTTGATTGTGGAGCCGAGCAAGTTGTAATTGTTAACAACCTCAATCTCTTCTCCATCTATCATGGTGCTGTCAATTGGCTCAGTGATAAGAATCTTTGTCTTCTTGGTGTTGAGCCTTAATTCATATTGAAGACAGTCCTTGAGCTACTGTAGCAAGTGCTTCTGGATGTCAATTCACAGTAATCCTACAGGACAGAGTAGCACTGCCCCAAAGGATTTCTAAGGCTATAATCTTTACTGAAGTAGACCTCTATATCTTTCTCCCACCATACAGTTGGTGGATTTGAGTCATATGTTCTTCAGTTAGTAGTCATGTGCTTAAGCTGCTGCACCACTAGGGCTAGATACATTGTACTTTGCCCATTCCTGATTGAAAATCAGATTATTTATTAGTCCATACAAGTTGTGCTGCTATTCAAAAAAGTCTCTGATGGCTGTGGCAGAAAGATGGACAATCTCCTCATGCTGTAATTTACAGCCTGGGAAACCTGATAGAAGGTCACGATAAGTTGGAAGTGACTCAACAGTATTTTTGAATGATCTACAGCAATATTTTGCTTAAATGTGATATTAATGTTATTGATTAAGAATTTTCATATATTCTTTGCATCACTTTTCTTGGGAATGGAGACAGATCTGGACCTCTTCCAGTCAGTCAGACAGACAGACAGCTGTATTTAAATTTCCTAATAGACTGGTGAGTACATTCAGGGCTGCATTTGTTGGTACATGTCAACTGGTATTCCATCAATTCCTGGGGCCTTATTTTTTGCCAGTCTCTTCAGTATAGCTTGAATCTCATTCTTCACTACCATTGGTTTTTATTTGTATGGTACTTCCTGAAAATTTTTAGGGTCAACAAATTCTTTGTGGTACAGTGATTCTGTGTATTCGTTCCATCTTCTTTTGATGCTTCCTGGATCATTGAAGATTTTATTGCAACTAGAGGCTTGAATTCGCTTTCAGTTCTTTCAGTTTGAGAAGTGCCAAGTGAGTTCTAGCCTTTTTATTTTCTGACTCAAACTCTTTGCACATTTCATGATAATAATTTGCTTTATCTTCTCAGGCTGCCCTTTGGAATTTTCTTTTCAGCTCTTTTACTTTGGCATTGCTTCCTTTTGTTTTGGCTCCTCAATGCTCTAATGCGATTTTCATAGTCTTCTAACATGCATTTTGGTTTTTATTTCTCCCTAACTTTGTAATGACCTTTTCCTCTCTTCATGGATGATATCGCTGATGTCCCCCTACAGTTCTTCTCATCTTTGATCATTGGTATTAATGCCTCAAACCTATTCTTGAGATGATTCTTATAATACATATATAAAATTGAGGGAGTTCTGGCCATTTAGTTGTAAGGAGTGTGCTGCCAAAGCAAAGATGTGCAATTCTAATCTACCAGTTGCGTTATGGAAGACAGATAGACACTCTCCTGAGTGATTTACTGCCTCTGAAAGCCTGCTGAATTAAGTATTAGAGTTGGTTCTGACTCAATGGTACACTGCAACAAAAACAACAAATATATATGAGAGAAGGATGAACAAATCTCCTGTGTGATTAACTGACTCTGAAAGCCCACTAGAAGGTGAGATGTGGGTCAGTTCCAACCTGATAGTAAACAATAAT
>NW_006399855.1:1778459-1832931 GCF_000299155.1 Elephantulus edwardii | reverse complement strand
TTTTAGGCCACCAGTGTGTGTGTGTCTCTGTGTGTGTGTGTGTGTAACTCTTTGCCTCATGTTTTCTTTTTTTTTGGCCTGTTCAAACTTCCAATCAAGAAATAAATAATTTCCTTCTTCCTTGGCGCAAACTAAAACGGACTATAATGTTCAGTCATGAGTACAGCCTGAATAATAGGGTATGCGTGCATGGAGATTCTAGTTCTTTCCACAGCAAGACCAGAGAGAAGAAAAGAGAAAGGGACTGAAGAGAAAGGAAAAATCAAGAGAGTATTTAGATATATTATGACTTGCATGAAGAGTTTCCTGAACTAGACTCCTGAATTTTGGAAAATTTTGTTGTATCTTTACCAGGGCATATCTAATGATCCTCAGTATGATTTCATCACTATTTTTGGCATACATTCCACAGTTTCACTAATTGATCATTCTGCATTCTTTTCCACTTGACACATGTTCCTGCTAATCACATCTGACTCTTATCCCTGCCCTTGTCATGAACATACAAAACCTCCGAGTATTAGTAATAAAAAAAGAACAAATGGTAAAACACAGATAGACCTTAAAAGCATCATGTTAAGTGAAAGAAACCAGTCACAAAAGACCAAATATTTGTACTATGCCATTTATACAAAACATTCCAAATAAACAAATCTGTAGAGATAGAGGAAGATTAGTGGTTTCCAGAGACTGACTGAAATAGGAATTGAGTCCTTAATGCGTGTGGGGTGGGGGTAAGGAAAATGTTCTAAAACGGTCTATGGTAATAGTTGGGCAATTTTGTGAACATGGCAAAAACCACCGGATTATGCACTTTAATTGGGTAAATGTTATGTCACCACATTTTGTATGGTGTATGTATTTTATCTCAATAAAACTGTTATCAAAACCAAAACCAGAACCAAAAATAATTGGATACGGAGAAAAGGCAGAAGGGGAGAAACTAGGGCATAGGAAAAAGGAATACTGCGACCCTGCTAAATCAGAGAAATGTAAAGAGAGTTTTGTTTGTTTTGAAGAGGAAGGACAAATATGTTCCTGCAAACTGAGGGCCTTTCACCCCATTCCTGAGAAATGTGCTATCTGTAAAGTATGTCTGGAAACTGCAGGAACCAGCAGGAGGGCCAAAAAAAGGGCCTGGATTTATGCTGCAAAAGTGGAAAACAGACAAAGGGCAAAGCTAACAACGAAATCAAACACACCAAAGCGAGAACAGTCGGAACACCAGGAAGCAGTGAGAAAGGGAAGCCAGGCACAAAGCAACAGGAAAGTAATTTCGAAATAAAAATTTAATGGGACAAGGGAGCCGGTCTTTTCCCTCTTGACTTCTTTTCCTTCTCCTGCCACTCACAATCCCAATTACTCTTCTCTCCCTTCCTCTCTCCCAGTTAGAGTCCCTCTTCTAATTTAGGGGACTACCGGTTCAAGCTGAGCCTTGACCCCTCCGCGCCCACCACAGGTGCTCTTCCCGGAGAGCCTGCCTGCCTACCTAGGAAGGCACACCTAGGAAGCTGCAGTTTCTGCAGTTCTGGTTCATGCCACAACATCAGTGAGCCCAGAAGACACTTTTCTCCTTTCTTTTGCTTTGAACTCCTAGTGTGATCTGGGAGAAAGTTTACAAAGAAATTAGCTTTTCCATTCAATAACTTACACACATTTTGTTTTATGATACTACTTATAGTACTCTCAGTGTAATAGCACTAT
The DNA here is from genome assembly GCF_000299155.1 of Elephantulus edwardii. NCBI lineage: Eukaryota > Metazoa > Chordata > Mammalia > Macroscelidea > Macroscelididae > Elephantulus > Elephantulus edwardii. The sequence goes on along the minus strand of NW_006399855.1, from coordinate 1,831,227 downwards.
TCCCACTTCCTCCTTGAGTTCCCATTGCCGTTTGTCCTTATTCCTGTCCCATTCTGCCTTCGAAGCTTTGTTTTTGGGCCAACACAGACCTTTTGGTCTTAGATGATTAAGAGTACTGATGAGTACATTCCTCCCTGCTTTTTTTTTTTTTTTACAATACAAACCTAGTTTAATAAATAATAAACACAGGCGACTGTTCTCCAGCAGAATACCCAGTTCTTGCAGGCCCACTCAGAGTCTTCTCTGGGACTCCACTGCCACTTGCACTCGGGCCAGTCTAATGAAGCGGCCTTGGATCTGTAGCCATCCTGCCTTACCAATGCCACAGTGCCTGACTGCACCCCAACACCGGCTGGCACATGACAGATGAGTTCATGCTCATGAGGGTCATAGTTGTCTCCAATGGGTGTCATCTTTTCCAGGCCATGCTTGGCAAATATGCTTTTCAGCTTTGCTTCTAAAAGTGACAACCCTCGGAAGACCTTCTCCAGAGTGAGCTCCTGGTCCTCAGGCTCTGCTTCTTCAGAAATACATTCTGTAGTCTTCTCTAAAATATCTGCCACCTCCACCAAGTCCTTACAGAAACTCTGGATTCCAAACACCTTGGCATCTTCCACACACCTCTGGGTTTGCCTCCTTATGTTTTCAGAATCAGCCACAGCTCTCTGGTATCGCACAGTTAAGTCCTGGACTTCTTTCTCCGGTTTAACAGCTTTTAGCCTTAAGGCTCATTCGGCCAGAGAGGGCCCAAGCTCATCAGGGGGTTCCTCTGAGCTGCAATCCTCACCAGTGGTCCTCTGGGTGGCGGTGCTGAAAGGATGCAGCCATCCCCTGCTGCAGGTCGGTCGCGGCACAGGAGGCCTGAAGGTGCTGCGCCCGCCGCGGGCCCGCCCACAAGGACCGAGCGGCCATGTTGCCGACCTTGGCTTACGGAGGTGGCGCAAGCGCAGAAGCTACTCCTCCCTGCTTTTGATTTAGTCTCTAGGGAGTTGTTTTGCTAACTCAAAGGCCATACCTCTCTAAGAATTCAAATCCACCAACAATTTCATGGGAGAAAAAGATGGGCAATCTTCTCTCTGACGATTGATTTAAAACCACAGGACCCCAATATGGAGGGTCCTCTATGGATTGGTTCTTACTTAATTGCAGTAAGTTTGAGGTTTTGAGTCTATTGTTTGGGTTGTCTGAAAGTTGATTCCGGGAGTTGCGTTCAGCTCCAGGCCCAAAGTATGTCCAAGGATTACAGTCTCAGGAGTTCTGCCAATCTCTATCAGACCAATAAGTCTGAATCACGGTCTTGAATTTTTTCCTGCGTCTGCACCCTCCCGTTTTGTCTAGACCTTTAATTGTAATCCTTATCAAAGCTGATGATAATGAGAGCTCACACCAACTAGTTCTGGCCTAATGGTGCAAGAGATTATGGTTCATGTTTGGTCCTTATTAAAGCAGAACTGCAAGTTCTTGATGCCGCAAACGGGATGATCTCATTAGTCCTTTGGACTAAAGGCTTCCTTAAATCTTTGATTCTCTTCACTCTTTTGTGCTCCAGGCAAGAAGAGACCAGTAGTTGCATTTTAAATGGCCACTTATGAACTTTAAGACCCCAGTCATTCATCCTCAAAGCTAACATCTTTTTTGGTGGTAGTCATAGCTCTGTTTCTCTGCTTACTTCTCTTTTATCTCTTGTAAGAGAAAAGATACTGCCAAATAATGTTAGAAAAACAACATCTATGAATGATTGTATGGAAAATTAGTATGATTTGTAAATCTTCACTCAAGCAAACAACATAAAAAGATAAAAAGGAATGCAGGCCATACTCCAGGGAAGCTCCTTTGACATCTAATCAGAGTTGTGATCTGAGTAAGGATGTTGTACCTCAGCCTAATCCCCTTACAACTGCTTAGTTGATTGCATCATGAGAGATGATTATATTATTGATTGACTAACAATCTGCATTATGCAGATGACACAACCCTGCTCGCTGAAACTGAGAAGGACCTCATGCACTTGCTGCAGAGGGTCAAGGACTGCAGCCTTCATTATGGACTGAGGCTCAATGTCAAGAAGACAAAGATTCTCACCACTGGACCAATCTGTAGCATCAGGATGGATGGCGAAGAGATTGAGATCGTTCACAGCTTCAGTTTGCTCGGCTCCATGGTCAACACTCTTGGCACCAGCAGCCAGGAAATAAAAAAACGTATTGTGATGGGAAAGTTTGCTGTTTGGTACCTCTCTAAAGTACTCAAGAGCAATGGTGTCTCTCTGGAGACTAAGGTGCGCCTGATACAGGCCATGGTCTTTGCAATCACTTGTTATGCATCAGAAAGTTGGACAGTGACTAGGGAGGATAGAAGGAGACTTGACGCCTTTGAGCTGTGGTGCTGGAGAAGAGTATTGAATGTACCATGGACTGCCAAGAAAACAAACAGATTCATCCTGGAGAGGATTAAACCAGGCTACTCCTCGGAGGCAAGGATTCTGGGGCTTTGTCTAACATACTTTGGGCATGTTGTAAGGAGGGACAGGTCCTTGGAGAAGGACATCATGCTTGGTAGGGTGGAGGGACAGCGCAGGAGGGGAAGACTCTTCTATGAGGTGGATTGATTCAGTGACTGGGGTAATTGGGATGGGTGTGTCAGAGGCAATGCTATTGGCACAGGATAGAGCAGGGTTTAGGTGTGCATAAGGTCGCTATGAGTCGCAAATGACTTGACGGCACATAACAACAACAACGACATCACTTTATATCACTGCGTAGCTGCCAAGTCACTGAGAATCATGGTCTAGTTAAGCTGGCACATGTTTGAGTGGCAGCAATTCAATCCATGACAATAGTCTTGTTATTGTTTGCTATCAAGTTGGAACCAACTCATCACTGATCCTCCAGTGGGTTTTCATAGACAGTAAGTCGCACAGAAAGAGACTTAGCATCTTTCTCCCATAGAGCAATTGATGGATTCAAACTGCATGCCTTTGGATTGGCAACACAATTCCTTATTACCAGGCCACTGGAACTTCCTGTGACAACATTTAACAACAATTATTAAAAGAAAACGCTAATACAAAGCAGGATATTTTGCTGTGTACAGACTTGGGAGAATCTGGGAAGGCATAAGAATGGGGAGGAAACTCCTCTCTTCATGTTTACTTGGCTTCACATGACAAGTCTGCAGAGCAGAACTGCAAGTTCTTGATGCCCCAAATGGGATGAACTCACTCGTGTCTGCTCAGCTATGTGCAAGGTAACTCATATTGGGACCCAAAGTGACCTGCCTTTGAAAATATGATTTACCTTTCAAGTATTGTAGTACTATGTATTAATGTAGACTTCTCCATAGACTTGAGTGTATAAAAATGAGAAATTCTGCCACTGGGGAAAAGGTTTAGAAAATAATCACTAGTATTCAACCTATCCTTGCTCCACTTGTGCTCTACCAATTACAAGAGGCAAGTTTATAATATGTACAATTAAAGAAACCATTTGCTTCAGTATTATGCCATCAGGAAGTGTTTTTTAAGTACCTAGTTGCGTATTGTTTTGGGTGAAGCACAATATAAAGAGAACTGCAGAGGACTAGTCTCTCTGTTTGATTTTCAAGACCTTGCCATGTAAGGTAGGCAGTATTCACCTGGACAAACAGGTTCAGGACACATGACAACAGATGGAAGCTTTAAAACATCCCAGTGACTACACAGAGAAGCATTCATCTGGTCAGTGCCAGTGCATTTTAAAAGGGGTGGTAGCCAAGAAAGCACTCAGCTGGGATGAATAATAACTATTGGGATTCCTGGGAACTCATCATTAAGCTCAACTGCAGAGAGTAACCCATACCTCTTTAAGATACCAAATCATCTCCTGGAGGGTAGAGAAGCCTGCCAGGGAATCTGGTTGCATGCAGGCAGCTTGGAGGAGGCTCCCAAGTAAGTGGTTGGACTGGAGTAGGAGGAGACAGAGGGCAAAGGTGCATGGGTGTGGTCAGCACAGACCAGTGAAGCAGAGACAGAGCAAGGGCAACAGAAAAGGGACAAGCAGTTGCTGGCAGTCCCACACACATCTACAAGCCTAAGGGGTTTCTAAAGTATTTGGCAGTGCTCAGACACTTAAAGTGCACTCTAGAATGCTTGCAGTTGGTGAAAATGCTGAAAAGGTAGGTCTAAGTAAGAGTTAAGATAGACACTTTGGAAGGTAAAGGGTGAAGGGCAGAAAAACATGTGTCTTGATCAAAGGAAGTGCTGATAAGAGACAGGATCAAAGGTACACAGGAGAATAATATCTCTAGATCTGCTTCCTGCCATGGCATGAAACAAAACTGGAAAAGCAGAGGCCATGGAGTCAATCTCAACTCATGGCAACCTGATGGAGGTGCAGAGTAGAACTGTACTGCTGAGAGTTTTCAACGCTGTGACTTTGCAGGCCTTTCTGGGTAGGTTCGAACAGTCAACCTTTCAATGAGTGCTCAAGTGCTAAGCCAACAGAACCACTCAGAGATCTATACAGCAGTCTGATATATTAATGAAAATCACCCAGAAGCAGGTGCACAAGGACTATAAAGTTTCTACTGAAACCTTGTTAAAGGGATTTGGGTAAGTAGTAAACCAGATTCAACATCAAAGGAAGGGCTGATAGGCGATGGGATCAAAGGTAAAAGGAAATTGTGCCATTGAAAAAATGATCACATTTATTGGTTGCTAAGACTCCACTGAATCCAACAACATAGCTTTTCAAACTATTTAAGATCAATGACAAGACTCTCCCACAAAACACCAATTCCCACTGCAGTATAGACCTCAAACACTGGCACATCAGATCTAAACCAAATGTACCTTTAGCACATGGAGGTGGATCTGGGGTGGGAGATCCTTGGCCTCACAAAATTCCACTCTCAACCCCTAGAAAGATGCACCATTCAGCACTAGTACCACACCTATTGAAAGGGGCTCATTTCCTCAACCTAAGCAATTTTGTTTCAAAACCCTCAAATAACACACATATTTCTGTAATCATGCATACACATATTTGTAAAACATCTAAGGCAACATTAGCAAGGGAGGAGGAGGAATTTTTTTTTAATTCACTTTGTTTTTACTACTTTTTTTTCTTTACTTGAGAAAAGGAATTTTTTTTTTTTTTGCATTTTTTTTGAAGTCAGCATAGATAAAAATACCAACGGGCAATTCACAGAAAAGGAAATACAAGTGGCTAATAAAATTGCTCAACCTCACTAATTCCCATGGGTACACACAATATAATAGACAGTGACATACGATGTTTTTGCAAACCAGAGTGGTAAAACTCAACGTTGTTCCTACTCAAGGATGGAGGGAAAAAATTCTTTTCAACACACAGAAAGTAGATTGGTGCCACTTTTTTAGATGGCATCTTGGCAGTGTTTATTTATTGGGTCAATGTCCATATTTTTCAGACAGTAAACCACTTCTTGGTGCCTATCTTGCTTTCTTCTGTCGAATTGTTGTTTTTAGGTGCCATCAGGTTGAGTATAACTCATAGTAACCCTGTGAACAACAGATCTCAATCCTGTCCTGTCTATGCCAGCCTCACAGTCTCTAACACGACACACACACAAACCCACAACTCAAATACATGCACAAAGAAGCAAAGAATATTTATCCCAGCCTCAGAAGAAAAATTAAAAATCTAAATCACCACCAATGAGACTTGTTAAATTATGGCACAGCCATAATTAATAATGTAGCAGTTAAAAAAAAAAAAGAAAGGAAAGGAAAGGAGGAAGTAGTTTTAAATGGAAAACAACAAAAAAAACTCATTGCTATTGTGTCAGAATCAACTCATAGCTGAATCTCCAGCTGGTTTTGAGAAGTTGTAAACCACGTGGGAAGTGACTACCCACCCTTCTTTCTCCTGCTCGTGGATTTGAACTGCGTGGCCTTGGCTTGGTAGAATTCCTTAACTAATAGGCCACCAAAGCCAAAAACTATATAAGTGGGAAGAGCTCAAAGATTTTTTTTTTTAATTGGTTTGCTTACAAAGTTCTTGTACATTGTGTTTCACACTAGTCTTCATTCACATTATGTTTCATACACTCATATGCATTACATTTTATAACATTAACCTCCATTGGACCTTGCCCATCATTACCTTGTCTTTTCACCAGGATCCTTCCCATTCCTACTGCTCCTCCTGCCACCCGCCAAACTCTGCAACCCTATGGTTTTGTCCCTACCCATCCTCACACCTTCTCAAAGACAATTTTTTTCTTTTGATTTTTTATTCATTTTAGTGAAAGTTTACAGATATTTACGGTTTTCAGTCATTCACTGTTGCACTTTTCTCCCTGCATACCCCCACCCCCAATTCATTCCTCCTGAAAAGTAAAAGAAAAATTCTTGCAGTCCCTGGAGTATGTGGTTTGAATCCACCAGATGCTCTGCTGGAGAAGGAGGAGCAATCTCCTCCTGTACCAGTCAGATCTGATTTTTTCTTTTTCTTTTTCTTTTCTCTTTTCTGATTTTAAGGTACACACGCACACGCAAGCACACACACTTTAAAAAAAAAATTAAAAGAAAAATTCTTTCCTTGTTATGCAATCCCTCCCAAGTTCACTCCACTGTGCAGCCTTCATTCTGGACTCCTGTCACGGCAATAATACTTAATCATATATCCCTTTTAAACAGTTCTCTCCCTCATCTGTTTCAATGCAGTATACATTATTCTTCCCCTCCTTCTCTGTCTTCCCTCAACCCTGATGTCAGTCCTGTTTTACAACAGTGGCCCTATGCAAAATTTGTCCTTTTGTGACTGAGATATTTCACTCAGCAGAATGCCCTCCAGGGTCACCCATTTAGCATAATATTTCATGAGTTCTTTGTTTTTCAATGCAGCATAGTATTCTATTATGTGAATATACCAGAGCTTCTCTATCCATTCGTTTGTTGATGAACATTTGGGTTGTTTCCAGCTCTTTGCTATTGCAAACAAAGCCACAATAAACATGGATGTGCATATATCTGCTTGGGTGGCGGTTATGATTTCTTTAGGGTATATTCCCAGTAGTGAAATTGCTGAGTCAAATGGTATTTCTGTTTGCAACTTTTTGAGAAAGCGCCGTACAGCTTTCCATAGTGGTTGCACCATTTTACACTCCCACCAACGGTGAAAAGTTTCTCCACAACCTTGCCAACATTTGATGTTTGCTGTTCAGTTAAATTTTGCTATTCTTACTGGGTTGAGATGATATCTCATAGTTGTTTTTTTTTTTAATTTATTTTTTTCTCATAGTTGTTTTGATCTGCATCTCTGTTAGAGCTAGGGATTCAAAGGCAAATTTTAATTAAAAGCTTCAAGATGCAAAATAATCCAAAATGCATGATATTATTCATGTAAACATATGTACAAAAGCATACATTTTTCTATGTAAATATGCCATGTGAATGCATTAACAAAAATCTGGATACATTTATGCCCACTTGGTAATAGCAATTACCTCCAAGGAAGGAAGACAATTGAGGTTGGGGTAATTAAAGGGAAGAATTTTATCCTCTCGAAAAGTAAAACAACAACAAGAAAATTAACTAGTTTAGTTGCTAACCAAAAGGCTGGTAGTTTGAGTCCACCCAGAGACATCTCAAAAGAAATACCTGGTATTCTATTTCCAAAATAATTAGTCACTGAAAGCTCTTTATGGAGCTCAACTATACTCTGCCTATCAGGAAAGGAAATAAATTCTATAGAATCTATATTCTTTCTTTATTGATATAGGATTATGTGCAATGGGCATGTAGCCATGAGTAAGTGGTGGGATTAAAAAAAATTAAAGAGCAGAGAAAAGAAACAAGAGCATCTGTCTTCATGATCCGAAGAAATACATGTAGAGCTGACTGAGGAATTGTATGACAGGAAGGAACTAGGTACAATGCTCTCTGCCATCCCATCTATCATGCCCTCCACCTCCACAGCTAGTCAGCTTTAGCACATGGATCCCTGGCAGCTTTTATTAGCTAAGCTGTCCCAGAAGTCTAGTCTGAAATATTGTCGTATCCCATTGCCACCATTCTATCTCCCCAGCATTCTTGTGGTGCCGTCTGCAGAAAGTTGAACCTCTAACCCAGAGGTGGCACCTCTCTGGCTTAAAACCACCAGCGACTCTCCAGGGAAGCAGTGAGTAATCTCTTCCCTTGCAATTTACAGCCTCCTGAGAACTCGGTGGAGGGACAGCTATGAAACCATTACGACTCAATAGCAATAAGATGAGTTGAATTGCCAAAGAATTCTGGAAACTACAGGACCAGGAACCTGTCTGTAACATGATACTGTATCTATAGTTCACTATCTTGGTGGCAGATCATTTATCTTGGCCCCCTCCAAGAAAGTTTCATTAGGAAAGAAAGAATACAAAGGTCTTCATTATTACATTCCTTAATCTTAGTGAGTCTATGGTTTCTGTGGTTTTAAAAGAGATGCTGCCACCATTTGGATTTACTGAATTGGCACTCTCACAAATCACTCATGAGAGAATCTGCAACTAAAAGAAAGAATCTCTTGAACCTAATAAATGATGGGCATAAAAAGTACCAGTGGATCAGACTGAGAAAAGAAAGAAACATCCACACATGAGGGGACTAGAGAAGGAAATAAAAAATAACTACAAAGCAAGCAGATAAGCATAATTTTCCAAAGTATTTCACCATCACACTTCATGCTTTTACCTTTTCTTCACTCCTCCCAGGACAAGAGGTTAAGAAGGTGAAGCATGAATGAGTCCTTCATCCTCAGAATGCTTGGCATAAAAATATTAACCACAAAAACTTTTATTTTCTTTAGAGAGGAACAAAACAATACTTTTCATCTCAATCCAGATAACATGAACATTTAAAAAATATTTTCCTGGCAAAGATTACAATCACAGATGCATTGAGCCAAACAGCATCACATTCCCTTCCTCATTAATTTAATAAATTGCAACTTCATGTGGAGGTTCATGTTCAAGAACTAGATATTCTGAAAACAGTGTTCTAGCCTTGAACAGATCTAAATTATAATGAAAAAGGAGGCTTATATATTGAACCTAAGATCTTATTGTAATGAAGTATTTATCCAAATATGTAATGTATATACTGCAACCTACAGTTTGTAGGTGGATTAAATAAACCAAATGAAATAAAACGGGAAAAATTTTGTTGTTTAAGTTGTTGAAACTAGATAGTATGTGTGAAACAAGATAGTATGTGTATGTGTATATGTGATACACACAGAGAGACAGCTCAAGAGAGCTCTAGTGACCTGGTGGATAGAATTGCACTTCAACTCAAAGGCAGCTAGTTTGAATCCACCAACTGCTTCAGGGAAGAAAGAGGGGAATCTTGTCCCATGCAGTTTACATCCTCTGAAAACTTACAGGAGGACCAGCTATGAGTCAGTCCCTACTAGAGAGTAATATGTTATACATATATTTATTGTTGTTAGGTGCCATCGAGCCATCGGTGACCCATAGTGACCCTTTGTACTGCAGCTCTGAAGCCTGAGCCAGTCTCACTAATTCTGACACTCCAGCGCTCATTGTCCCAGTTACTGTATCAGTCCACCTCATCCGGGGTCTTCCTCTCCTGCACCGTCCTTCTGCTCTCCCAAGCATGATGATGTCCTTCTCCAAGGACTGGTTTCTCCTGGCCACGTGCCCAAGGTGTTTGAGACGGAGCTTCAAAATCCTAGCCTCCAAGGAGAAACTTGGTTTAACCCTCTCCAAAACAGACCTATTTGTTTTCTCGGCAGTTACATGATATGTTCAAGACTCTTCTCCAGCACCACAATTTGAAGGCACCGATTCTTCTTCTGTCATCATCCTTAGTCATTCTCCCGGTTTATATATAGTTTGTTGTCATGTACCATCAAGTTGACTCTGACTCACAGCAACCCTATGTACAACAGCTCTCAACTCTGCTCTATCTTGAGCCAATTTCATTGGCTCTGACACACCTACCTCCACGACCCTAGTCACTGAGTCAATCCATCTCATTCGGAATTTTCCCTCTCTTGTGCTGTCCCTCTAACCTTTTCAAGCATGATGACCTTCTCCATGAACTCGTCCCTCCTTGCAACATGCCCAGAGAATGTCAGACAGAGCTTCAAAGCCTTTGCCTCCAAGTTGTAGCCTGAATTCACCCTCTTCCAGGAAGAATCTGTTTGTTCTCATAGAACTCCATGGTATATTCAATACTCTTCTCCAGCACCATGGCTCAAAGGTATAAATTCTTCTTTTATTATCTATTGTCCAGCTCTCTGATGCAGAGAGAGTAATTGTGAAGACCATGGCCTGGATCAGGCAGATTTTAATCTCTAGACTGACATCATTGGTCGTCAGTACTCGGGAGAGGTCCCTGACAGCAGACTTTCCCAATGCAATGCATCATTTGATTTCTTGGCTACTGGAATGTTGATTGTGAGCCAAGCAAGCTTAAGCCATTAGAAATCTCAGCCTCTTCACCATCCAACATGATGCTGCTAAATGGCCCAGTGGTGAGAATCTTTGTATTATTGATGTTGAGCTTTAATCCATATAGAAGGTAGCAGTCCTTGCCTCTCTGCAGCAAAAGTCTCAGGTCTTCCTCAGCTTTGACAAGCAAGGTTTTATCATCTGCATAATGCAGGTTGTTGATGAGTCTTCCTTCAATCCTGATGATACATTCATCTTTGTAGAGCCCAACCTCCAAGATGATCTGATCTACATATAGATTGAAAAGGTATGGAGATAGGATGCACACATATAAATCATGTTTGTTGTTGTTATGTGCCATTGAGTCACTTGCAACTCATAGCAATCCTATGTACAACAGGTCTGAACCCTGCTCTATCATGAACCAACCTTATTGTCTCTGACACACCTACCCCCATTACCCCAGTCGAGGGTATTCCTCTCTTGTGCTGTTCCTCTACCCTCCCAAACATGATGTCCCTCTCCAAGGACTGCCCAAAATATGTCAGGTAGAGCTTCAGAATCCTTGCCTTCAAGGAGCAGCCTGTTTTCACCCTCTCCAGAATGAACCTGTTTCTTATCCTAGCAGTCCATGGTATGTTCAATAAGCTCCAGCACCCCAGCTCAATCAATCTAATCAATCAATCCATCAATCAATCAATCAATCAAAGGCATCAGTTCTCCTTCTATCATCCCTAGTCATTGCCCAGCTTTCTGATTCATAGCTATGAACAAATATTCTCACCACTGGGCCAATTAATAACACCATGACAGATGGAGAAGAGATTAAGGCTGCTAACAATTTTAGCTTGCTTGGCTTCAGTCAACACTCTTGGCACCAGCAGTCAAGAAATCAAAAGACAGATTGCTCTGGAGAAGGCTGCTGTCAAGGACCTCTCAAAAGTGCTGAAAAGCAATGATATCAGTCTGGAGACTAAGGTATGTCTGATTCAGGCCATGGTCTTTGTGATTACTTGCTATGCATCAGAGAGCTAGACAATGACCAAAGGTGATAGAAGAAGAATTAATGCCTTCGAGTTGTAGTGTTGGAGTACTGAATACCCTATGGGCGTCCAAAAGAACAAACAAATGTATCCTGGATAAAGTGCAATCAGAGTGTTCCTTGAAGGCAAAGATAGTGAAACTTAGTCTAACATGTTTTGGGCATATTGTCCTTGGATAAAGACATCGTACTTGTAGGTGTAGAGGGTCAGTAAAATAGAGAAAAGCTCTTGATGAGATGGATTGAGACAGTAACAATGGGCTTAAGTATATTAGAGAAGATGAGGATGGCACAGGACAGGCTAGGGTACATATCTGCTAGTCATAGGATTGCTATTAACATGGGGTGGGGTGGGTTCCCCCCAAAACATTGTTGTTGTGTGCTGTAGAGTCATAACCAAGCTATAACTGAACCTCTAGCAGGCTTTCAGAGGCTGTGAACTACAAGGGAGGAGAATGCCTATTAATCAACCATGGAGCAGTTGGTGGATAGGCCATGGTCTTTGAAATTACTTGCTATGCATCAGAAAGCTAGATAATGACTAGGGATGATAGAAGGTGAATCAGTGCCTTTGAGCTGTGGTGCTGAAGAAGAATATTGAATATACCAAGCACTGCTTGGAGAACAAACAAGTTCATCCTGGAGAGGGTAAAGCCAGGCTGCTCCTTGGAGGCAAGGATTCTGAAGCTTCGTCTGACATACTTTGGACATGTTGCAAGAAGGGACCAGTCCTGGGAGAAGGACATCATGCTTGGGAGGGTGGGAGGGACAGCGCAGGAGAGGAAGACTCTCAATGAGGTGGATTCAGTGACTAGGGTAATGGGGAAAGGTGTGTTGGAGACAATAAGATTGGTATGGGATAGAGCACCAAAGCACCATTTAGGGCTATTGTGCATGTAAGTCACAGATGACTCGATGGCACATAACAAAAAGAACAACAACCACCTTTGTGTTGGCAGCTCACTTCCTTTCCACTAAGCCACCAGAGCTCCCTTTTCAAACACACATGAATACATATTTTCTTTTCTTTCAGTATCTTTAATTTTTTTGTTATGAATTTGTTCAGTCACTCACTTGCCTGTAACAGTTTTCTCGAAATTTTCTTTCTTTGACTTTACTCAGCAGTCTAACCTACCTGTAGAAATTAACATTATTCTTCTAAAACACCTTGCATTAAGCCACTTCCTAGCCATGTCTCCATACAGCTCAACACAGTCAAAAGCTCTTGTGAAGAGATTTCACAGTTCTCCAACCCCTCCCTCCTGTTCATCTCTCTCCCATGATTCTTGGGTAGATCTTCCCAACATTCTGTTAATCTCTGCACCTTCATCTGTAGGATATCCTCCCTAGAATGTTCTTCCCTGTGGCATTCATTTATCTAAACCTTGGTTCTTCTATTTATTATCTGGTTTTAGCATCTGAAGTCTGAACTTTTCCTCTAGAGTTCTGTTGCATTTGCAATTACAGGCAGAGTGAAGTGTTCACCTGCCAGCTGTATACAAATTTAGCAACTCTTAGCAAAACAAAACAGAAAAGACCTTAACCATTGACTCTCAACTATTCTAAAGCAAACTAAAGGAGCATGAATTAAATTTTCAGATATTGGAAGATAAGGGTTTTGTTTGTTTGTTTATAAAATTTGAATACCTTGTTTTCCACACCAGATTCTTCCCTTATTCCAACACCCATCAGATTGTACAACCCCATGACTAATTCCTTCCCTCCACATCCTCATGCCTCTACTTCTAACCTGCTTCCCCCCCCCCCCTTGGATCCTCATACTATTTCTATAATAATGGTTTTATAAAATATTAAAGTGCTTGTGGGACTGAGTTAGTTCACTCAGCATAATGCTCTCCAGTCCTTCCCAAGTCAGGTAATGATTTACAAAATCATTGCTCCTGCATGCTGTGCAGTATTCCATTGTGTGAATGTGACATAGTTTCTCAATCCATTTGACTATGGTTGGACATCTTGGCTACTTCCATGTTCTTGCGATGGTGACTAATGCTGCTATGAACATTGTTGTATAAGTCTCAGTTTATGCCTCAGTTCTTATTTATTCCAAGCAGTGGAATAGTTGGGTCATATGAAATTTCTATGTTCAGATTTTGAGGAAGTGGCAGACATGGAAAGAATCTTCACAGAGGAAGATTTTTGAATGGCAATCAGACACATGAAGAAATGCTCCAAATCACTGGCAATAAGAAAGATGCAAATCAAAATCCCAAGGAGATACCATCTCACTCCAGTAAGAGTGGCAAAGTTTAACGGCGCAGCAAGTAAAAATATTGGAGGGGATGTGGCAAGTTAGGAAGTCTTATACATTGTTGGTGGGATTGTAAAATGGTACAACAATTCTGGCAGACAAGTTTTTATCCATTTTAATGTAATGATATCTCTAAAGATATTTAAAAAATAGTCAATGAAAATATTTGACCATGTCATGCAGTCAATACATGTTTCTTGAGCATCCACCATATTCCAGGCAAATCAATGAACAAAACAGATAAGCTGTAAAAGAACTTAGATTCTAGCAGAGGGAAAAGACAAATATAACTTGTATAAGATAATATGTTTCTGGGCCTCCGGGGTTGCTGAAGGATCTCAAGATGGCTGGGTGAAAACTTACTCTGAAAGCCATTGACTGGGTAGCTTTTGGGGAGATCATACCCCGAAACCAGAAGGCTATTGCTAACTCCCTGAAATCCTGAAATGAGATTCTCACCACCAGGTTGGCTGCTGTCCCCGAGGCACCTCCAGCTATCGACTGGGCTTACTACAAGGCCAACGTGGCCAAGGCAGGCTTAGTGGACGACTTTGAGAAGAAGTTTAACGCCCTGAAGGTTCCCGTGCCAGAGGATAAGTATACAGCCCTGGTAGATGCCGAAGGAAAAGAAGATATGAAGAGTTGTGCGGAGTTTGTGTCTCTCTCCAAGAGCAGGATTGAGGAGTACGAGAACCAGCTGGAGAAGTTGAGGAACATCATTCCGTTCGAGCAGATGACCATTGAGGACTTGAATGAAGCTTTCCCGGAAACCAAGTTAGACAAGACCAAGTATCCCTACTGGCCTCACCAGCCAATTGAAAACTTATAAACCTGAGTCTGGCAGGGAGCGCCGGCCCTGCAACCGCAAACTCGGAACATTAAAAATAAGAGAGATAAAAAAAAAAAGATAATATGTTACAAAATGTGTTGTTGTTGTTGTGTGCTGTAGAGTTGATTTCCACTTGTGGTGACCTTAAGAGTTACAGAGTAGAATTACCCTTACAGGATTTTCCTGCCCTAACAGGAAAGCAGATCAGTAGGCTTTTGTCCTATGCCATAGCTGGTTAGTTTTGAACCTCTGACTTTTCATTCAGCAGCCAAGTGCTTAATTATGGCATATAGGCCATATACAATATAATAAACAAAATAAAGCAAAAAAATATAAACCTACTGTCATTAGATTCTGACCCACAGTAACCTTCCACCTTGTGTCTGATGCATATCTTTCTATGGGAGGAGGCTGCTCATCTTTCCTCCCTGGAGTTTTTGTATGCTGTGGAGTCAGAACTGACTCACAGCTGAACCTCCAACTGGTTTTCAGAGGCTGCAAACTGCATGGAAGGAAACCACCCAACTTTTTCCCATGGAGCAGTTGGTGGATTCGAACCTTGTGTCTTTGGGTTGGCAGTGTAGTGCCTTACCACTAAGCCATGAGAGCTTTCTCCCATGGAATAGTTGGTGAGTTAAAGTCAATGATCTTTTGACTGTAGCGCAGCACATTATGCCACGTGAGCTCTTTATGTAGTATATTAGGAGATGGCACATGCTATAAAAAGAGGAAAAAGAAAGAGTGAGGATTAAGAGATTTGCGAGTTTAAGATGGGAAATGTTGAAGTGCAAAGGTTATAATTTTAAATAGAGTGGTCAGGAGAGGACTCACTGAGAAGGTAGTGTGTGAAGAAGATAATTTAAATAATGTTAGGGAACTGGATGTTAGGGAATTGATCTGAGTCACCTGGAGGAACTGCATTCCACGCAGCCACGCAGAGGAAACCAGAGAGGACTGTGCCCAGTCAGGCCTCCAGGTTCTCTTTATCGCCTCTCAGTGTGGATGTTTTGTGCCTTACACTGGAGGACATCAAGTTCCCTAAGTGACTTTCTTTTTGAGAGCATTATGCTGAGTGAACTCACTCAGTCCCACAAGGACTTTAATATTGTATAAAATCATATATTATATTCTGTACACTGTAGGCAAAGCGTTCAGTAAATATTAACTAATTCCGGGGCACATGGAGAATATTATGTATTTGAGAATCTCAAACAACTTCTAAAACATGGAGCTCAAGGATGAATCTCACAATATTTTGTTAACAATTTGATGACCTCATATACCCCAAGGTAGTCTATGCTTTTTCTTCGGTTGACTTTATATCTCGTCCCATTGAGAATTGGAAATGGGACTGAAAACACGGTATTGTTGTTATGTGCTAGTGGGTCAGAATGACTAGTAGCTGATCCATCATCAGGTTTTTAAAGGCTGTAAATTGTAAGCAAAGAGATTTTCCATCTTTTCCCATGGAACAGCTGGTGGATTTCTTGTGGATTGGCAGCACAACTCCTTATCCCCAAGGCCACCATTACTCCTTAGGCTACCAGTGCTCCCTAAAACATGATAAAGAGATGAAAGGAACACTAAATTCCAAATCTTTGTTGAAACCAGCTAAGTTAGTGTGTGGGAAAAGGAGGAAGGTGAGAAACAAAAGAGACAGAAGGAAGGAACTCCAAGGCCTTTCAGAAGCAATGGAGCAGCTCAGCCATGGGAAATCCTGCTTTGATTTATTTTGCCCCATCTTTAGGAAGACTTTCAAGCTCAAGGACAATCAGGCTTAATATGAAAGGGAAAACAATGAGTGCTACCATAGAACTACAGTTTTACATTTTAACTTAAAAGCACAAGCAATCAATCATGTTTATCACCATATGGAAGTCATTAAGGAAAGTGGGAGATGAGTAAAAGCGAATAAACATAAATTTGGATTTCATCTGTTTTTATTCTTAGTCATTTATTATCACCCAGCTATAAACACATTTGAAAAACTACAAAAAGCAAAATTATCCATCTAAAAAACACCTTGTCGTTTTAATTAGAATGAATTTTATCTTTGTCGTGATAGAGAAATAATGCTTTTTCTAAAACTAGAGGCAAAGAAACAAAACAAAATCACTCCTCAAGATTCACTTTTCTTGAAATTGATCAAGACAGTTAGCTTATTTCTTTTTCTACCTAGCCCCAACAGTTTTGTTGTCTTCCACAGAGAATAATTACCTTCAATATAATACCAACCATTCCTTTATGACCCTGTGCTATAGGCCAGGACTATATATAGTAAGGAACAAAGCAGTGATGGTTCCTTTCCCTACGCACCTTACAATCAGAACGGACACAGGTATTAAAGGAATAAACTTTTAAATAAATAATTCTATCTGTGGAAAGAAGCACTGGAGAAGCTTAATATCAGCTGTGAAAACTAGGCCAGGAGCTGACTGTGGAACAGACCACCAAATACTCACATGCAAGTTCAAGCTGATGCTAAGGAAAATGAAATAAAATCCATGGGAACCAAAATATGACCTTGAGTATATCCCACCTGAATTTCAGAACCATCTCAGGAACAGGTTCGAGGCCTTGAACACCAATGAGTGAAGACCAGTTGAGTTGTGGGAGGATATCAAGGGTATCATCCAAGAAGAGTGCAAATGTTCATTACAAAGACAGAAGAGGAAGAGAAGACCAAAATGGATCTCAGAAGAGACTCTGAATATTGCACTAGAGAGCCAAGAAGCCAAAGCAGAGGGAAGAATTCAAGATATTAAAGAGCTGAACAGGAGATTTCAAAAGGCAGCATGGGAAGACAAAGTAAATATTATAATGAAATGTGCAAGGAGCTGGAGTCAGAAAATCAAAAGGGCTGAACTTGCTCAGCATTTCTTATGGAACTGAAGAACAAATTCAAACCCTGAGTTGCTATACTTAAGGATGCTTGGGGCAGAATAGTAAATGATCCAGGAAGTATTAAAAGAAGATAGAAAGAGTATATAGAGTCATTGTGCTGAAAGGAATTGGCAGACACAGAACAATTTCATGAAACAACATATGAGCAAGAGCCTACGGTGATGAAGGAAGAAGTTCAAGCTGCTTTGAAGGAATTTGCAAAAAATAAAGCCCCAGGAATTGCTGGTATATACCAGTTGACATATTTCAACTTACAGATGTTGCTCTGGATGTGCTCACCAAGTTGTGTCAAGAAATCTGGAGGACTGGAAGAGATCTATGTTTGTTCCCATTCCAAAGAAAGGTGACCCAACAGAATGTGGAAATTATTAAACAATATCATTAATATCACATGCAAGCAAGATTCTGCTGTAGATTATCCAAAAATGACTGGAACAGCACACCAACAGGGAACTGCCAGAAATGCAGGCTGGGTTTAGAAGGGGTCGTGGTACTAGAGATATTGTAGCTAATGTAAGATAGATCTTGGCTGAAAGCTGGGAGTACCAGAAGAGTGTCTATCTGTGTTTTATTGATTATGCAAAGGCATTTGACTGTGTGGATCACAACAGACTGTGGCTGACTCTAAGAGTGGGAATCCCAGATCTTGCTAATGCAAAACCTATACTTGGACCAGGAGACAGTCATCTAAACAAAACAAGGGAACACTGCATTGTTCAAAACTGGGAAGGGTGTATGGCAGGGATGTGTCCTATGTCCATACCTTTTCAATCTATATGCAGAACAGATTATCCTGGAGGCTGGACTCTATGAGGAGAAATGTGGCATCAGGATGGAAGAGTCATCAACAATCTGCCTTATGCAGATGACACAACCCTGCTTGCTGAAACTGAGGAGGACCTGAAGCGCTTGCTGCAGAAGGTCAAGGACTGCAGACTTCAATATAGATTGAGGCTCAATATCAAGGAGACAAAAATTCTCACCACTGGGCCAATTGGCAGCATCAGGATGGATGGTGAAGAAATTGAGATTGTCCACAGCTTTAGTTTGCTTGGCTCCACACTCAACACTCTTGGAACCAGCATCCAGGAAATTAAAAGACACTCTGTGATGGGACAGTCTGCTGTTAGGGACCTCTCCAAAGTACTGAAGAGCAATGGTGTCTCTCTGGTGACTAAGGTGTGCCTGATACAGGCCATGGTCTTTAAAATAACTTTCTGTACATCAGAGAGCTGGACAATCACTAGGGAGGATAGAAGAATTGATGCCTTTGAGCTGTGGTGTTAGAGTATTGAATATACCATGGACTGCTAAGAAAATGAACAGGTTAATCCTTGTGAGGATAAAACCAGGCCGCTCCTTGGAGGCAAATATTCTGAAGCTTCATCTGACATATTTTGGACATGTTGCAAAGAGGAACCAGTCCTTGGAGAGGGCCATCATGCTTGGGAGGGTGGAGGGTCAGCGTAGGAGAGGAAGACCCTCTATGAGGTGGATTGATACAGTGACTGGGGAAATCAGGATGGGTGTGTCAAAGACAGTGAGATTGGCATAGGACAGAGCCAGGTTTAGGGCTGTTGTACATAGGGTTGCTATGAGTCGCAGGTGACTCGACGGCACATAACAACAACAACATTTACAATTAATTATAGGGGAAGGAGGATGGGCAATCTCCTCGTTTACAGTTAACTGCCTCTGAACACTTACCAGAGGGTCTGCTATGAGTTGGTTCTGACTTGAAAGTACACAACAGCAACAACAACATAGAGGAAGGAGCTCTGGTGGCCTAGTCTCTGAGGAGTTACACTGTTAACATAAAGGCCTCACCTCTCTGGTGGTTGTAAATCTCCAGCGGCTCTGTGGGAGAAAGGTAGTCAGTTCCCTCCTATTTGATTTACAGGCTTGAAAACCCAAATAAAAGATCAGCTCTGAGTGGGGTCTAACTTGATGGCATTGAATTTTGCTTAGGAAAGAAGGATTTGGCTTAGTAGTGGGGCAGGTGTTGACTCATCAACAACCTATGTTATGCCGATGACACAAACTTGCCTGCTGCAGGAGGACTTTAAGTGCTTGCTGCAGAAAATCAAATAATATGTCCTTCAATATAGATTGTGTTTCTATGTCAAAAAAATTTCTCACCACTGGACTGATAGGTAACATCAGGATAGATAGGGAAAAGATTGATACTGTCAACAACTTCATCTCACTTGAAGCCACAATCAATACACTTGGTATCAGCAGTCAGGAGATCAGAAGATGTGTTGCACTAGGAAAGTGTGCAGTCAGGGATCTTTTCAAATTTTTGAGGAGCAATGATCTCAGTTTGAGGACTAAGGTGTGCCTGATTCTGGTCAAGGTCTTCAATCACTTGCTATGCATCTATAGCTGGACAATGAATAATAAAGATCGCAGAAGAAGAATTGATGCCTTTGAACTGTGGTGGAGAAGAATACTGAATGTCCCATGGACTGCCAAAGAACAAATTTATTTGTTTTTAAGAAGATGCAGCCTAGGTACTCCTTGGAGGCAAAGATGATAAAGCTTTCTCTCACACAGTTTGGGCATGTTGCTAAGAGGCTATTCCTTGGATAGGGATATCATGCTTGGCAAGGTAGTGGATTGGAAAAAGAGAGGAAGGCCCTTACCAGATGGATTGATACAATGACTGCAGCAATGGGGCCCAGCATGTAAGATATTGCGAGGATAGCACAGAATCGGACAGGGTTCAGATCTGTTGTTCATTGGGTCCCTGTGAGTTGTTCTCAACTTGATGGCACATGTCAACAATACTATTTAGCTGTAATACTTAGGGAGCCCTGATGGTCTGCTGGAAGAAGCTGTGCTGCGATCCCAAAAGCACAACATTTGAAGCCACAATCTTCTCTGTGGGAGTAAGATGGGCAATCTCCTTCCATGCAATGAACTGCCTCTGGAAAATAGCTGGAGGGTCACCTATGGGTTGGTTCCAATTTGATGGCACACAACAACAACAATAGTTAACTGAGACTTGAAGGCAGAATAGGCTTTAGATGGAACATGAAGGCAGAGAAGGGGCTTTGTGTTCATCAGGAACTGAAAAGACTAGCTAGAATTTCCGGGAATAATTACAGTGGAGAGGGATGGCGAAGGATAGGGCTGGAAAGTTAGATACAGGGCAGATATATAGGGACCTTGTGTGCAATGCTAAGAGGTTGGCCTTTATCGTAAGGAGTAATGAGCAGACAATGAAGTGTTTCAAGAAAGAGGAGGCAATATTATAATTAGTGCTGTGACATGTTTGCTTTGTTTTTTGTTTGTGGAAGATGTTGTTGCTGAGTGTTGTTGATTCTGATTCATGAAAACCCATGTGTTAACGAGTAGAACTGTTCCATGCAGTTTTCTTTGGAAGCAGATCACCAGGCCTTTCTCAAGTGGAGCTGCTGGGTAAGTTCAAACTGTCAACATTAGGTTAGCAGTCAAGTGCAAACCATTTAGGCACTTAGGAAAACGGTAACCAAAAAAACCAAACCCACTGCCATGGAATCATCTAACTATCCACTGGGTTTCCAAGGCTGTACATCTTTATGGGAGGAGACTGTCCCATCTTTCTCCTATGGAGAGGTTGGTAGTTTTGCATGACTGACCTTTCCTTTAGCAGGTGATATACTATGTGCTGCACCACCAGGGTTCCATAGAGAGCAGCTGTGAGGGATTTAAAAAAATATAAACAAAAACCAACATTAAGGAGTAGACAGAGGAAGAAGTAGTGGGAAATTCAAAGAGGAGAACAAATTTATGGCACGTACCTAAGGTCAAATCAACGGAACTGGAAAATGAGGAAGGGGAAAGTGCTGATACAACTCTAAATTTCTAAGTGGAGTAATCAGGTGGAGAGTGATAGGAGAATCAGGAAGAAGAGGGAGAATGGAAGGCTGTTTCAGGCAGGGGAAGGGCTAGTGTCATGGTTAGGTGTCAACTTGACCGGGTGATGATTCTCAGCAGTTGGTAGATATGATGCGTCATTCTCTGTCTCACGGTTTGATGTGAGTCACCAATCAGCTGACAGAGGCATTTTCTTGAGGGTGCGGCCTTCATCCAATACACAGTTGATCCTTGAACAACACAGATTTGAGCTGCATGGGCTCACTTATATGTGGTTTCCCCCTTGTTTTTGTAGTGAGCTCAAGTGTTCCAAGTAGGTCATACCTCTCCCTTTCCCTTTCACTTTCCCTCTCTCTTTTCCTCTCCTTCTCTCTCTCTCTCTCTCTCTCTCTCTCTCTCTCTCTCTCTCTCTCTCTCTCTCTCTCTCTCTCTCTCTCTCTCTCTCTCTCTCTCTCTCTCACACACACACACACACACACACACACACCCTCAAACAAGAGACACAGAATGACAGATACATGCATACTGCATGATCACAAAGTTGGTTGGACAAAAAGCTTCATGAATGAACAAGGAACACAATCCGAAGAAACCTATCTGATTGAACTGAGTCCTCCTGGAAGAAACAAAAACACAAGACCCCAAACTAAGTCCTTGTGTACCTTCAGAAACAGACCAAAGAGGGCTCTACTACCCCATCTTCATGCCAGCTGACCTGATTCCTTAGCTGTAGTCCAAGAGTTTGATGTTGGCAGAGCCATAAACTACTCATTCTACTCACTTGGATTACATGGCAATTTAAGGAGATAATGTGAAACACTTGAGTTCACCACAATAACAAAAAGGGAAAAGTCACATATGTTGTTGTTGCTGTTCAATGATCAACTGTAAAATATCTGTGGATTTTCAACTGTGCGAGAAGTTGACATCCCTAACCCTTGTGTAGTTCAAGGGTCAACTATGATTCCAGGAAAACTCTCTCTTGGCTGCAACTTGTCATCTTCTGACTTCCAGTTCTGACATGAGCCTGTAGCCTGCCTGACCCACAGAATTGGGACTGCACAGGCTCTACTGCTTTATGAGCCATTTCCTTTACATCTTAATCCACTAGCAAATCAGCTGCTCCCAGAAAGAAAGATGAGCTGTTGTTGTGTACCTTTGAATCAGAACTCCTAGCTGACGCACCAGCGGGTTTTAGAGGCTGTATATTGCCCATCTTTCTTCCAAAGAGCAGTTGGTGGTTTTGAACTGGATACCTTGGGTTGTTAGCACAACTTCTTACCACTAAGTCACCCGTCTATTATGGTTTAAAGCCTCAGAAACCTGGTGGAGGGTTGCCATGAGCCAAAAGTAACTTAATAGCAATGAGTTGAGATTATTTATTTTTAAGATAGAGGAGTATTTCTATGTTTACATGCTTCAATGGTTTTGCTCCCAGTTTAAGATAGGCCTGGAAGGGAGAAAGAGAAGCTAAATAATTTCATGTTATCCATTTTCCCCTCTGTTAGTGGGTCAATTCTGACACACAGTAACTCAATAGAAGAGTAGAGCTTCTCCTTAGGATTTCTGGGCTAGACAGCTTTATAGGAAAAGATGACCTCACCTTTCTCCCAAGGAGTAGAAAGCAAATTTATACCACTGAACTTTCCATAAGCAGCCCAATTCTTCTCCCACTATGCACTCAGAGTTCCTTATATAACATTGTTGTTAGGTGCCAATGAGTAGACTCTAATTGACAACAACTCTGAACAACAGATCTAAGCCTTGCTCATTCCTGTGCTGTCCTCACAATATCCATCATGGTCAAGTTCATTGTTACAGCCATTGTGTCAGTCTATGCCATTAAGGATCTTGCTCTCTTTTCCAAGCATAATGTCTTTTTCCAAGGACTAGTGTGTTCTGGTAATATGTCCAAAGTATGCAAACTGAAATGTCACAATCCGTGCCTCCAAGGAACACTCTGGTTGTACTTCCTCCAAGACAAATTGGTTTGTTCTTTTGACAGTCTATAGTATTTTCAGTGCTCTTCTCCAACACCATAACTCAAAGGCATTGTTTCTTCTTTAGTTTTTCTTACTCATCAGTCAACTTTCACATGTATATGAAGCAATGGAAAATACCACGGCTTGGGTCAGATGCTATTTAGTCTTTAAACTGACACCCTTGCTCTTTAGTACTTAAAAGAGGTCTTTGAAAGAGGATTTGCCCAACACAGCATAAATTTTTATTTCTTAATTGCTGTTACTATGGATGTAGATTGTGGACCCAAGTAAAATGAAATCTTTCACAACTGTTATCTTTTCTCCATTTATATGTATATGATACTGCCTATTGGTCTAGCTGTAGAGATTTTTGTTTTCATGGCACTGAAGTATAATCCACATTGAAGGTTGTACTCTTCATCTCCTTCAGTAAGCACTGCATGTCGTCTTCATTTTCCATAAGCAAGGTTGTGTCATCTGTATAATGGCTGCTGCTGAATCTTTCTCCAGTCCTTAGACCACATTGTTCTTCTTATAATCCAGCTTCTCAATATACATATTGAATACAAACCTCAACACTCAAACTAGCACTGAGTTGATTTTTACTTACAGTAATGCTCCAACCAGTTTCTGAGGCTGTAAACTGTAATGAGGGAGCTCTGGTAACTTAGTGGTAAGGAAGTTTCTACCAACTCAAATGTATATGGTTTGAATCCACCAGCTGCTCCATAGGAGACAGATGGGCAATCTCCTCCTGTGTGATTTACTGTTTCTGAAAATCCACTGGAGAGGTTCAGCTATGAATCAGTTCTGACTCAATGGTACACAACAACAATCTGTAATGTCAGGAGACTGCCTCTTTTTCTCTTGGTGAATTGCTAGTGGGCTAGAACTGCTGAAGCCAGGTATGACTAAACACTATGACTCTGTTGTACACCTTTATTCATTTTAAATCATGCACTGTCCCATTGTTCTGTTAGAGTGATTGTTTCTTGGTCCACCTACAGGTTCCACATTAGCATAGTTAAGTGTTCTAGAATTCCTATTCTTCTCAATGTTATCCAATCTTCCCAGTGGCTAGGTGGAAGAAATTGCAGTTGGGAGGCCAAATTTGACCTGGAGTCCCTTATTTTGTATGATATTTGGGTTAATACTGCTTTCTACATTTTTTTCCCACCACAACCACTAGTTGCTTGTGGAGTCTATCCTGACTCATCACAGCCCCATGTCAGGGTAGAGCTGTGCCCCACAGTATTTTCAACAGCTGTTTTTTTCAGAAGTAAACCACCAGCTCTTTTCTCTGAGGCACCTGTGGTAGACTCAAACCTCTAACTTTTCAGTTGGCAACTGAGTGAAACAGTTCCATCATCAAGGACTCTTTACATTTTAAAGTGGTTAAACAAAAAAGGGAAGAATACTATTTCATGATATATGAAAATTAAATGAAATTTGCATTTCGGTGTCCATAAATAGTTGTACTGGACCATAGCCTCCATCATTTACATACTGTCTGTGGCTGTTTTCTGCTCCACTGTCAAAGCTGAGTAGTTGAAAAAGACCTGTGACCCACAAAGTCTAAAATATGTGATCTCTGGCACTCTACAGAAAAAAGCTGACTGGTCCCTCAGGTAGAAGTTAGAAAGAAAAGGTAGGGGTCTGGAAAGCTAAAAAAAGAAAATTCTGAGACAGGTATAGAGGGCAGTTCTTCCCACCTTCATCCAGTGAGAGATCTGGGAAGGGAGGCGATTTCTCTGCAGAATGTAGCCACATACAAATGCCATGCGCTGCTCAGAGGCTCAAAAGAGGAAATGCTAATAGTGAACTGTGGAGGATGTCCAGATGTTATGCTAGATTCTTATTTGGGGTTTTGGTGGGTTTTGTGTTTTGGTTATTATTTTGTGTCTGCATAGTTTTATTTTAACTTAGAAAATGTACATTTAAGTGAAAATTCACCCTGCTTTTTTGGAGCTTGGCTTCCCTCCCCTACCCTAGTGATGGCTGATTGTTGGAGTAGAGTGACATTTCCCTACAATGCTGGCTCATTATTTTACTTCTGAAATCGCAAACTCAAGATCAAATGGCATTGTCTGAATATATCAAGGAGGGGAGGGAATCCCATCAGAGGTACCCTGAAACAAAGGAAACAAATAACTTCAAAACCACATCATGCAGTCTGGACCTGTTACAGGACAGATGGAACTTGGAATTGTTTGATTCTATCAGCAGAACAGAGGAAGGAAATGTTTTAAAATGAGATTATGTTATTTTCCCCAGTTCTTATTATGAAACCTTCCTGAAATGAACTTTAAATATCGGCAGACCCTTTCATAGAGCTGAATGGGATTCAGTAGGCAGGAGTATGGCAGGAAGTGGCTGCATTATGAAAAACGTGGAGAAGCCGGGGTTGGAATGAGTATTAGGTCCCTGTGGGGTCCTGTGGCTGGATGGAAAAAAAAAGACTCTCAAACACGGCTACATGCATTAGGAAGAGAAGGATGTCTTTAAAAATGATGTACCCCATAATAAACATAATTAAGGGATCCTTTTTTTCAAATTATAATAATGGCAAAATATAAAAAGGCTTATGTATTCTTTCCCCTTGGCAAGAAAATAATTGACAATAAATTGTTGTATAGGAGGAAAAAGTATCCTGGAAGTTAAGAAAATCTCTGCTAAATAAAATCATGAAGTAATTCTTTATAGTGCTAGATTATCTGTGCAGAATATTCTAAAGGAAGTTATCCGCATCATTCACTCTCAAATTCAGCTGAATAATAAGAAAGCTGTTGAGGCTGATTTCTTGTCACATGGCTGTTCAGACAGGATGATGAGGACTAGCATTATAGTTGTTCATTTCTTCACAGATGTGGATGTCCTCTAAAAACACTTCTAACTGTTTAGGATTTTCTGAGTACCAGATCTCAAATCTAATGTCTCACATGACATAGCCACCAAGGAGTCTTAAAACAGAATTCACCATCTTTGCAAATCCAAACTCCACCAATCAAGTCAGAATTTAGAAATCATTATAGAAATATTTCCTTTTCTCTTAACTCTAGCAGCTAATTCATTAGCAAATTCTGGGGATTCTAGACAGTCTCTAAAAGAGTGGGGAAAATATGTGGAGTAAAACCGAAAAATCAGAAAAACAGACAAAGCTTACTGGTTTGATAGAGACTTGTTGAATCCCTGAGGCTATAGGCATTAGTCACCATTCTAGTCTGGAAATGAAATGACTCAATTCTCAACTAAACAGTTGATGGACCTGTAAGGTGATTATGGAGCCCTGCTGGTGTAGTGCATATCAGGCTGCTAATCCAAGAGTCAGCAGTTTGAATACACCAGCTGCTCTTTGGAAGGGAGATGAGCAGTTTCCTCCTGTAAAGAGGTGCTACTATGGAAACTCAATGAAGAGTTGCTATGAGTTGAAACTAAGTTGACAGCTGTGGGGTTTTATAAAATGAAGAGGAAAATATTCTTTAGAATCATCAACCATAAACTATCAAGAACAGCATTTGCCAAGAGATAAAGCTCAGAAGGCAAAAAGGACAGGAAAGGACAAATGGAAGTAATGAGCATGAGGAGAAAGTAGAAAGAATACTATTAGATTGTGGTGTTGCCATCAGTGTTCAAAACATAACGCATATGAATTGTTGAATAGAAAACCATCTTGCTTTGTAAACTTTCACTCAGATCACAAGAAAAAGTAAATAAAATCCCAAGGACTCCATCTCCCAACTTTATCTCGTCTCTGACTGCTTCTTCTAACTAAAGCTATGAAAGGAGCTCTAGTATATTAATGGTAAGGAGTTTGCTGCCAAATGAAAGGCACACAGTTGAAACTTACCACCTGTTCTGTGGGTGAAAGATGTGCAATCTCTCCTGATGTGTTTGATGCTGTTGTTGTTGTTATGTGCCATCGAGTCATTTGCGACTCTTAGTGACCCTATGTACAAGAGCCCTAAACGCCATTCTATCCTGTGCCAACCTCGCTGTCTCAAACACATTCATTCCCACCACTCCACTCACAGAATCGATCCATCTCATCGAGTGAGGGTCTTCTTCTTCTTCTGTGCCATCCTTCCACTCTCCCAAACATGATGTCCCTCTCCAAGGACAAGTCCCTCCTTGCAACATGCCCAAAGTATGTCAGACAAAGCTTCAGAATCCTGGACTCCAGGGAACATTCTGGCTTCACCCTTTCCAGGACAAACCTGTTTGTTCTCCCAGCAATCCATGGTATATTCAACACTCTCCTCCAGCACCACAACTCAAAGGCATCAATTCTCTTTTTATCATCCCTATTCACTGTCCAAATCTCCAATGCATAGCAATGCATAGTAATTGCAAAGACTATAGCCTAGATCAAGCGCACCTTAGTCTTCAGCCTGACATCGTTGCACTTCAGTACTCTTGAGAGGTCCCTCACAACTGACTTTACCAATGCAATTCATCTCCTGATTTCCTGGCTGCTGTTACCAAGAGTGCTGACTGTGGAGCCAAGTAAACTTAAACTGTTAACTATCTCAATCTCTTCACCATCCATACTGATGCTACCAATTGGCCTAGTGGTGAGAATCTTTGTTTTCTTGATATTGAGCTTCAATCCATATTGAAGAGTGCAGTCCTTGACCTTCTGCAGCAAGTGCTTCAGATGTTATTGATAGCTTCTGAAAATCCACTAGAAGGTCACCTATGAGTTGGTTCTGACTCAATGGCATATAACAACAATTACTTAAGTCTTGGCTACCATCTCTTATCTGAACTGTTGCAAAGGACCTCCTAAAAAATTTGTTGACAGTGGGAAATTTCAGAAAGTACCATATGGACCAAAATCAATGATAATGAAAGATGAAGTTCAAGCTGCTTTGAAGGCATTGACAAAAAATAAGGCCCCAGAAACAGATGGGATAATAATTGATATGTTTCAACTAACAAATGCAGGTCTGGATATATTCACTAGTGTATGCTAGGAAATTTGGAGAATAGCTGCTTGACTGAGTAACAGGAAGAGGTTCATATTTGTCCTCATTCCTGAGAAATGTGACCCAACAGAATGTGCAAATTCTTGAACAGTATCATTAATATCACATGCAAGCAAAATACTGCTGAAGATCATTGAAAACAGCTAGAATGGCATATAGTTAAGGAATTACCAGAAGTTCAAGCAAGATTTAGAAGAGGCTGTGGCACCAAGGATATCATTGTTGATGTCAGGTGGATCCTGGCTGAAAGCAAAGAACACCCGAAGAATGTCTTTTGTTGTTGTTAAATGCTGTTGAGTTACCTGTGACTCATAGCAACCCTATGTACAACAGCCCTAAACTCCGCTCTGTCCTGTGCCAATCGCACTGTCTCTGACACTCCCATCCCAATTATCCCAGTCACTGAATCAATCCACCTCATAGAGGGCCTTCCTCTCCTGCGCTGTCCCTCCACCCTCACAAGCATGATGTCCCTCTCTAAGGACCGATGTCTTGAAAAAGGTTACATACAGCAGGAGTTCTCCTTGGAGGCAAAGATAGCTAAAGCTTAATCTTTCGTACTTTGGACATGTAGGTAGCGAGGCAAGGCTATCCATTGGAGAGAGACATCATGCTTGGAAAGAGGGGGGAGTCAGAGAAGGACAAGAAAATCCCCAATGAGGTAGATTGTCACAGTGACTTCAGCAATGGGCTTGAGTGTTTTCAGAGATGGTGAGGACGGCACAGGATAGAACTGGGTTCAGGTTAACTGTTCATAGGATTGCTATGAATCGTACTCAACTTGATGACAACTAACAACAACATGTCTACCCTAACTATTCCCACTATTGAAACATTTTCTTTTGGACTAAAAAGAACGACTTTCTAAACAGTAAGTAGAATTATATTATTCCTCTGTTTAATGTTTTCAGTGACTCTCAGTTGCACTCAGAATAAATTCAAACTCTCTTCCTTAGCTGATAAAACCTGCATAATATAGCTGTTTCTCTAGTTTCCTTTCAATTCTTCCTTCGTTTCTCACAAAGTTCCAGCAACATCAGTATTTTCTAGTTTTGATACACATTCTTTTCCAATTCTGGGCCTCTGTGTTTTCCGTTCCTTGAGTCTGAAAAGCTCATCCCCAATGCTTCACAGACTATTATTTTGAATGCATAATGTGTTCCTAATATCCTTTATTTTAATTATTAGGATTTTAAGATGAATTAAATGTCACTATTGGAGTGCAACATGGTGGTGATAGGGATTAAAAATAACATCCTTCTTGTCTGTTCAAGTTGTGAACCAAATGACAAATAAGACAAACGTGGTAGATGTAGATTAAAAAATAGCATCTTTATTATTGACAAAACTGATACTGGGGGAAATGGTGTATGACATTTATGAGCAAGTGGCTTCCTAATACTAATTTTAGGTTCAGATAGGCACCTCCTCTCAATCACTCAGAGACTGTGCTGCCTCAAGGTGGACCTCCCTATCAGGGATTCTGCCTTGGACTATGTACAGCTGGGGTTTACAGGGGACAGAGCAGATCTGTGCTCAAAACAGAATGGCTTTTAAAGAAGAGGAGAAGACACCTTCTGGCCTTGCAAACTCAGTTTCTCTTTCCAAACATAAGTAATCCCTCTTTCTCCAGCAAGTGAGATAGCTGAAAGAAGCCAGAAGTATTATTGGTGGAGGTCCCTCCAAATAAAGGGAAACACTAGGAGTTAAGGAGAAATGTCTTGTCCTCATCCTACCTTTTGTATCTTTATTCTGCCCCAAAGTTACCTCCTTAAAGTGTTTTCTCTGACTTTTCCACGCCTCCTACTCTCCAAGGGAGTAAAGGCCTTCCTTTATCTTCCCCTTGCCCTCAGTTTCCCTAATACTCACTTAATTATGTATGTGTTGGCCTTCCCTACTAGTCTGTGAACTTCCTAAAGTCAGAGGCTATCTAGAACCAAGAGTTGAAAGAAGATACCTCAACAAGAAAAGGTAAACAATCCAAACACTAAATGGGCACATGATATTAATAGACACTTCACCAAAGACATTCAGATGGCAAACGAACATATGAAGAAATGTTAAAAATCCCTAGCTCTAAGAAAGTTGCAAATAAAAACACCTAGGAGATATCATCTCACCCCAGTAACAATAGCAAAGTTTAACAGATCAGTAAACAATAAACGCTGGCAAGGTAATGGAGAAACAGAAATTCTTATTCACTGCTGGTGGGAATGTAAAATGGTACTACCACTATGAAAGCCAGTATGGTGCTTTCTCAAAAAGTTGGAAATAGAAATACCACTTGACCCAGAAATTGCACTACTAGGAATATATCCTAAAGAACTGACACCCAAAGAGATATATGCACACCCATGTTTATTGCTGCATTATTCACAATAGCAAAGAGATGGCAGTAACTCAAGTGCCCATCAACAAATGAATGGAGAAAAAAACCCCTATGACATATCCACACAATGGGATACTATGTAGTGCTGAAAAACAAAGAACTCATAAAATATTACACAACATGGGTGACCCTGAAGGACATTATGCTCAGTGAAATATCTCAGTCACAAAAGGACAAACACTGGATAATTCCACTGTTAGAAAACAGTACTGACATAGGTGTTGGGAGGAAACTAAGAAAAGAGGGAATAAGTAATAAATATTGCATTGGAATGGATGAAGGAAAGAACTGTTTAAAAGAAATATATAATTAGACATTACTTGTATGACAACAGTCCGGATGAAGAGGTTTATAGCAAAGTGGACTGGAGTGGAGGGAAAGAGAAACTGTGCAACAGTGAATGAATTTTTTTAAAAAAGCAAACTGGGGGGGGGGGATCGGAAGGAAAATGTATAACAATAAATGAATGAAAAATCCAACTTTTCTGTAAACTTTCATTAAAATTACAGTAAAATAAAATATAAAAACAATTTAAAAGGAAAAGAGTGGCCAGAGGAAACATCGTGAGAAGGGTTGTTGGTTTTGACTTACAGGTACTTCCACTGCTGTACTCCACAGGTTACAAGATGACTTTAAAAATACAATTCTGGTAGGACAGGACTTGAAACCCACTGAAGACAGAACAGAGAACCACAATAGGAATTGTTCACATCTGGAAACTTCAGTTCCAGAGACTTCTCTGTCTTGTTCTCTACCTCAACTAAAGCCAGTAAACCAGTTGTCATCAAACTGATTCTGATTCATGGTGACTTTGACTCATGGCAACTCCAACACATGGTGGCCTCACATGTGTCAGAGACGAACTGTGCTTCAAAGGGTTTCCAATGTCTAGGTTTTTAAAAATTCAACTGACAGGCCTTTTGTTTTAGGAGACTCTTGTTGTTAGGTGCTGTCAAGCCAAATAAGATTCATGGTAACCCTATCAATAACAGATCTGAAGCCTGTCCTATCCTGTGCCAGCCTCATAATCTCTGACATACTCAAGCCCATTGCTGCAGTCACTGTGTCAATACACCTGGCTGAGGGTCCTTCTCTCCTTTGCTGCCCCTCCAAGCATGAGTAACCAAAGGAATAACCACCCCTAGCAACATGCCCAAAATAGAAGAGACTCTAGGTGGACTTGAACTTCCAACCTTTCATTTAGTAGCCAAGCATATTAACCCTTTGCATCATACATCTTAGCTAGAAGGTATAGAATAAAATGAATATCTTACTTTCTCATGAAGGGCCTTATGTACTTTTTCCCCCCTTAATCATTCTAACGACAGAAAAATTCTACCAGATTCAGACTGCCTTCATAATTCCAAAGTTAAATGGTTCAGTCCATGTTGCAATAACTCTGGCCTCCTGGTACCTGATGAGATCTCAGACACTAAACTGGCCTTGTGGTACTATTGGTGTAATGCCATTTAAAGAACCTTCCTTGCTAACTCCATTTACTACATATGTGGTGCTAATTAGTATGCAGTGATCACTGAGGAAGTGGTATGATCACTACTTATAGTCTACAATCTGTCCAGCTCTGTTCTATTTCATTCTACCATTTAAATTCTTTCCACAGGGTAATACTGGAGCCAAAGATTGCAAAGATGGCAAAGAATGGAGAAGAAAGTTCTTATATGTAGGACAAGCAGTCCACAGGGTAAATATAACCTAAGCTATGGGATTGAGGACAGCAGGAAACAGAGGTGTTAATATGTAAATACCAACCTAGATGGAATAATTGCTGTTCCCCAGGTGGAGTATCTTTTACCCACCTCTCTGGGAGACTAAGTGATACTGAGTTGTTATTGTGAGGTGCCATCCTGGATACTCATACAGAGCCATGTTATAGACACAGCAGGCATTTGCTAAGTAGATAAGTGGATGGCTATCCAAGGAGGAACCCTGAGTGGTGCAAATGATTAAAGTGTTTAGCTGCTAACTGAAAGGCTGCAGGTTTGAGTCCAGCCAGCAGTGCCTCAGCCCTGATGACACATGGAAAAGTTAGCATCTGGGAGTTCACCAGTGGCTCCCCAGGAGAAAGATGTGGCAGTCTCCTTCAACAAAGATTTATGGCATTGAAGTCCTCATGGTGCTTGTCTGTTCTATCCTTTGGAATCACTGTGAATTGGAATCAATGAGTAAATATTTTTTGGTTTAGAGGTAGCGCGGAAGAAAGATCTACAAAAGTCAGCCCTCAACACAGAGTTCGATATTAAATAAAGGAGACCCCCCCAATAAAACTAACCACATTAAAGAAGCGGGGGGTGGGGGGAGAAGAAAGATCTAGAAGATGACTTCTTTTTTTTTTTTTTTTTAGAAGATGACTTCTAAAAAAACCAGCCACTGGAAACTCTATGGAGTACAGTTTTATAGAACAGAAAAGCCAAAGCAACAGTTTGTTTTTCTACTTTGATGTTGTTTAGTGTATGGGAAAGTGGAGAGAAATGTGCATTTTGTGTTTAATTACAAATGTGCTGCTACTTGTACGGTTCTTGTCTTTCTCAGTGAGCTTGAAATATCAAGATAGAAATTTGACAGGGATGGAGGTTTAGAGGATGCACTCTGGGCCTCAAATGCCCCTGTTCTGTAATGGGTGGGTGGGGGGTCCTCATTTAGAGGTACAAAGGACATTTTCCCCATCATAAGAAAAGAGAACTTAAAATTCATCCCTGTGTGTAAGTTAAAAAACACGTCAACCTCAGGAACCCTCTGTAGCAAACCCTCCAGAGTCCCATGGCTGTGGAGAATTGAGAACAGCTTGCCCTGTTCTCACAACATGTTTAGAACAAGAAGAAAAATAATCTGCCTTTCAGAGTTCAGGCCTGCAAGATCTCAGAGATAAATGCAATTGCCCTGGATCACAACCTTTCTCACCCCAGACACACAGAAACTGTGCAGGGCCTGGACAGAAGGACACAGGGGAGGCACCCCTATACTAGCCACTTTCACAAGCAACTTTCAAACTGGATCTACAGGCCTGGTGTTCCTTTGTTCCTTTTTGTCATCTGGGGCCCCATTTTACACTCTGGCTCTGACTGCTCCTTCTCAGAGGGGAGAGAAGGAGGTTACATTTTATTTAAATGAGCCATCTGCCACACACCTTAAACTCATAACTAATCTTATGAGTCACTGTTTTGTCCTTAGCAGGTAATTCAGGACTTTGTGGGCCCTGGTGCTCCCAGGTTCTGACAGAATCATGAATCAAAAACTCAGAGACTTTGGAAGAACTTGGTCTGGCTCTGTCCTTCTGCTTCCAGGTAGAACTCTACTTAAGAGACTCCCAGCCAGCAGGCTCTATTTTCAAAGTTTCTCTTTAAGGAGTCTTGGTGGCCTATTAGGTAGAGAGCTGCACTGCTGGTTCAACTCCAGCAGTGGCTCAGCAGGAAAAAGATAAGCAATCTCCTGTGTGATTTGCAGTCTCTGAAAATCTGCTAGAGAGTCAGCTATGATTTGGATCTGACTTGACGGCAATGAAAGAGCTGAGTTTACTTTTTTTAAAAAAAACTTGAACATCAGATATGGCCTGGCTTGCCAGAAGAATGAACAAATCTGTCTGGAAAGATGTATGTAAGTCAGAATGTTCCTTG
The DNA here is from genome assembly GCF_000299155.1 of Elephantulus edwardii. NCBI lineage: Eukaryota > Metazoa > Chordata > Mammalia > Macroscelidea > Macroscelididae > Elephantulus > Elephantulus edwardii. Next base: position 1,796,921 of record NW_006399855.1, on the reverse strand, counting down.
GAAGTAACAACGACAAGATTTTGTCTTACTTCCTTTAGATGAGTTATCAGGAGAAAGAAGGACATCATGTTTGCTAAAGTAGAAGATTAGTAAAATAAAAAAAAGGAAGACGCTCAATATGACACAGTGACTTCAGTGATGGACAACAACTGTGGAAAAAAGATGCAAGTGGAGAGGTGTTTTAAGGCCACTATGAGTTGGAATCAACTCAATGGCACTCCACAGCAACACTTTGTCAAAGATCTCTAGGTGGTGTTTCCCACAAGCTCTGTAGGCTTGAGCTGTGAACAGAAGTTGTTTCATTCGTTATGAGTTGGAAACAAATGAGTGGCTCAACCTGTTCTCATTCCAGTGACATTAGCAAGCACCTCAAATTATAATTACCTTTTGCCAGTTGGACTGGTTGAGGAAACGGATGACTTCCCCTATAGTTAGGGTGTTTGCCAGCTTGGAATCTCTTGGATTGTCTCTGAATAACTTAGTCTTGTTTTTAATTCACCTGATTTGTTATGTCAATCAAAGTCCACTCAAAGTAGAAATGGACAAGGAAAAAGATTGGAAGGGAAAATCAGGCTAACATGCAGAGAATATAAGGCAAGTAAACATTTGTGCCATACGTGTGTCTTATGCCACAAAAAGCCTACAACACAAAAAGTTCAAATTACAATATTTTAATTGCATAGTAAAGAAACAATTATACTCATTATAGAATATGAATTCTTTCCTTTCACCAAAACACAAACCAAAAAAACCATCAGAAGTTTGCTTTTGCTTAGTTTAGCTTCTCTAGTAAATTTGAAATATTTCTCACTTTATAGAAATCTGATTTATAGACGGCTTTGCCAGCCCCCTTATTGTGTAAAGTAATATATTCTTGGATTTTGGGGTTTGCTGCCTCAGCTTGGAAAACACCAAATGCTTTTGTAATTCTAGATAATAATAAGTGCTCACTTGGCATGAAAGAGCATGAAATATAAACACAAGCTCATCATCAAAGGGATTTAAAACATCATAAAAAGGAAAGAAAACAATAGAGTCCAGGCAGGGAGGATTGGGAAGAGGCAGGGAGGAGGCAAAGAGGAAGGGGAGGTGAAGCCGGGTTAGAGAGAACTGGGGGCAGGGCAGGGCCAGATTAGGGCACATGAGAGCCCTAAGCATTGCTAATCTGTGCTGATTCCTCCTCTGCTTGCTCATGCATTTGACCAGGATATGTGAGTTATACACACATATACGTACGTGTGTATGTGTGTGTGTCTTAGCTACCCATGATGTAATTTATTTTTAAATGCTACTAGCCTTGGTGGTAAAATGAGTTAAGCACTGAGCTGCTAACTGTAAAGGTTGGCTATTTCGCTCCACAGGCAGCTGCTTTCATAAATATTCACAGCCCCAGCAGGTCTCCATGTCAGGATCCACTTGATATCAGTGCTTTTTGTAGTTGTGTTGAAAAGTAATAATAACAACAATTGAATGCTAAGTGGCTTAATCCATTTTAGTAGAATGAGATTTAGTGGATACAGTGTACTGATATTTTTATCTTTTTTTTAGTGTACTGATATTTTTACTGTACATCACTTTTTTTTTAGTTCATAAATTTATGAAGAAGAATTGATGCCTTTGAATTGTGGTGTTGGAGAAGAGTACTGAATATCCTCTAGACTGCCAACAGAACAAACAGATAGGTCTCAGAGAAGATGCAGCCAGAGTGCTCCTTGGAGGCAAAGACAATAAAGCTTTGTCTTATATATATTTTGGACATGTTGCTAAGAGAGGGTATTTCTCAGAGAGGGATGTCATATTTGGACGAGGAGGTAGAGGGACAAAGAAGGAGAGGACCCTCAACAAGATAGATTGACACAATGACTATAGCAGTAGGACTGAGTGTATAAGAGATTCTAAGGATGACACAGGACCGGGTGCAGATCTATTGCTGATAGGGTTTCTATGAGTCATATTCAACTCAGTGGCACCTAACAACAATCACCACATTTTACACATAAAGAATTTTTGAAATATTTTGCAACAAAGAAAATGAACCCATAAACTTGGTTGTTTAAAAATTCAAAACTCCATTGATATTGCATAATGAAAAAATGACTTTAACCAATTTTAAAAGAACTCATAGATACTTCAGTTATGATGCTTGTTTTATAATAATAGGTATAATTACAAATGAAAATGAATAATAATTACCGATGGATACATAGATACACAAGTTGGATTGGAGTAGGAAAGTGAATGGAGTTTTACCAATGAGAAAAAAATATATATACATATATATTTGATGGATGATATTAATATGTGCTATAAATATATCCTTGAATATAATAAAACACAGAAGTAAGATTATTAAAATGTCAAAGTCATAGCCAAACATCGTGAGAGAATGCTCATGACTACTGTCTTAGGGGACACTAAGGTCAATTGGGACAAAAGAGTCCATAAAGACAATGTTTTATATCCCACTTTGGTTGAATAGTGACTGGTGTCTTAGAAACTTGTAAACAGTCATCTATGATCTCCTGTCATGCAGAGCAAAGAAGAGTAAAGAAAATCAAAGAGACAAATAATTAGTCCAAAGGACTAGTTGTTGCTATGTGTCTTCGAGTTGACTATGAATCATAGTGAGATTATGCACAATAGCTCTGATCTCTACTACATCCTGAACCTGTCTTACTGTCTCTGACACACCTACTTCTATTACCCCAGATAGTGTGTTAATCCATCTCATCTGGGATCTTCCTCTCCTATACTATCCTCCCATCATTCCAAGCATGATATCCTTCTCCAAAGACTCGCCCTTCCTGCCTATGTGCCAAAAATGTGTGAGATGGAGTCTCAAAATCCTTGCCTCCAAGGAGCAGTTAGCTTCACCCTCTCCAGGGCAGACCTGTTAGTTCTCTTGGCAGTCCCTGGTATGTTCAACATTCTTCTCTAGCACCACAACTCTAGGCCACATGAATGTCAGTCTCTACTACCCTGAGGTCAAAAGAGCTCAGTATCACCTGTTTACTATTGCTGACCACTCAGAAAGGCATCACAATAGGAGAGCCTTGAGAGAAGGGGAGAAAAACATGGAACAAAACTCAAAATCATGAAAAAGATCATACTCCTTGGTCTGACAAAAACTGGTAAAACCTCCAACACTATGTTCCTTAGACATTCTCAAAGTCTGGAAGTGAATTATTCTCTATGGTTCAACATTAAACCAAACAATAGACAGGACAATAAGAGGAACAATAACACTATGCATGCATACACTCATTAGGACAATCAACCATCAGAGATCAAAAGGGCAGCTTTTGCCCAAGGATAATGCTCAGAAGGTAGGAAGGGATAGGAAAGAACAGAGGGGTAGGAGAGAACAATGGTATACATTGGAGGGAAGTGGGAAAAGTAAGGATAAGAAAACAAATACTACAGTTTATCTTAGATCTTTTATATCCAACATGTTGTAGTTTGAAATGTATGTGTTCTCTGCTCTTACAAATTTGTCAATGATTTAATGAAAATTAAGCTGTCAAACAATATGTACTTCTATACATAATAAGAATATTTAAATAATCAAGGCTTTCTTGAATTACTGCTGTCTCCTGAGGACTTCTGAATCTCTGTTGTTCAATTCTGTTGTGGTCATTAAAATCAGAAATATACATAAAACAATCTCAACATTGGGAAATGCACATTGTATTTTATTTTTATTATGGAATAATATATGTGTATAATCAGGAAAACTTGCCTTTTCTGATTGTCATACTTCTTATTAAAAGTTTGTATTTAAGGCATTGGGATAAGTCTCCACTAACTTCTTAGACTCAAAATGAAGAGAAATCCTCCAAACATCCATTTAATTATTGGAAAATATTGATATCCTAGGCATCAGCAAATTGAAAAATGGATGGGTATCAGCAATTTTGAATTAGACAGTCATACTATTACCAAGAATGATAAACTGAAGTGCAATGGTGTCATTAGTCATTGTTAAAAAGAAAGTTCCAAGATCCACCCTGAAAAACAAAGCAAAAAAAGAAAGAAATCAACCCTGAAGTATAATGCTTTCAGTGATACAATGATATCCATGCCAATCCAAGAGAGACTTGATAACTATTACGCACATGTATGCATCAAGAGTAGTCCACTTTATAGCACCTAAAAACAACTACTACTACTAAAGCCAAAGATGGAGAAATGTATTACCTCTGCCAACTTCTGCACTCTGAAATTGATCACTTATGCAATCAAGATGATTAAAATACAATACAAATGTATGGAATCCCAAAATCTCTGTAGATGTTCATTGAAATGAAAAATAAACAACCTAAATTAAAAAAAAAACAACAAAAAAACAAACAAAACATAATGTATGTAATGAGTGTAGGGAACACAATGAGAGTGAACAATAGTGTGAAACACATGTATATAAAGTTGGTAAATAAACCTATTTAAAAAAATGTAAAAAAAAATACAATACAAATGTTAAAATTAATGAAAAAGGGTCAGTTGTGGAAAAACACGGCCTTAGTGTTTAGAAAAGGGGCTGGAGATCACGTGATAGAATTTTGTATGACCAATAACTTATTCATTGCAAATACATTAAAAAAACATTTAAAAAAATAAACATTAACCATGTATCCTTAGGGACAAGGATAGTAAAGCTTTACCTTATACTTTGGGCATGTTGTCAGGAGGGACTAGTCCTTGGAAAAAGACATCATGCTGAGAGAGGTAGGAAGTTAGTGAAAGAGAGGACAACCTTCCACAAGATAGATTGACACAGTGATTCTAACAGTGAGCTTGAGCATGACAGAGATCATGAGGATGGCACAGGATAGGTCAAGGTTCACCTCTATTGTTCACAGGGTTGCCCTGAGTCATAGGTGACTTGATGGCACCTAATAATAGCAACGTACATGTGGACCTTTGCAATTGGTATACATAGGAATTGAATTGACAGAAACAGTTTGTTGTGGAAACAAATAGCAAAGAAGCTCAAAGAAGCTCAATGTCATCAGACAGAACAAGGTCAGGGACCAATTATGGAACAGACCATAGTCATATGCTAATTCAAGTTGAAGTTGAAAAAGAAGAAAATAACCCTATGGGAGCCAAACTACAAGTATATCTTACCTGAATTTAGAAACCATCTCAATAATAGGCATTGAACACTAATTATTTGAGACCAGATTATTAGTTATAGGATGACATTAAGAGTATATATATATATACTCTTAATATTTTGCATATATATAACTTTTATAAAACTTAATAACTTTTGCATATATATATACTTAATACTTTTGCATATATATATATATATATATATATATGCAAAAAATCATTAGAAAGAAAGGGGGAAAAGACAAAATGAATCAGAACAGACTCTGACACTTGAGTTAAAATGTAGAGAAGCTAAAGATAAAGGAAGAAATGATGAAGAAAGTTAACAGAATATTTCAAAAGTGCCTCAAGAAGACAATGCATCATATTATTATAAAACATGTTGTTGTTGTTGTTGTTACGCTCTGTCAAGTTGCCCATGACTCATAGTTACCCTATGTACAACAGCCCTAAGCCCTTCTCTTTCCTGTACCAATCTCATTGGCTCTGACACACCTACTCCCATTACCCGAATCACTGAATCAAACCATCTCAACCAGGGTCTTCCTCTCTTGTGCTATCCCTCCACCCTTCCAAGCAGGACATCCCCTCCTTGTAACATGTCCAAAATACAGACTTGGAATTAGAAAATCAAAAGAGTTGAGGGTAAAAATAAAATCATAGGTTGCAATATTGAAAGATTCTATGGACAAAATATTTAATTATGCATGAAACATCAAAAGAAGGTAGAACTCATACACAGTGACTGTACTAAAACAAAAAAAAAAGTTGATCAATGTCCAACCATCCCAGGAAGTGGCATTAGATCAAGAAACAATGGAACTGAAGGAAGAAGTCCAAGCTACAGTGAATGCATTGATGAAAAATGAGTCTCCAGGAATTCATAAAACACTACTTGCAGAATTAGCTCTGAGACGCATGCTTTGAACAACCCTGCTTCTACACCAATAGCAGAGCTCATTAGAACACCAGATAGAACCCTAGCTTTATCACTTGTCCTTGAACTAGGTTTGCTGCAGGGTCAAATTTTCATGCTGTGCCACCTCTAGAACAGGCTCTAGGACTATTTGCTTGTATGGATCCTGTTCATGTACCAATACAAAAGCTCAAAATAGCACCAGCTATTCTATCATCAACGCTATCATCAAGACCAGCAAAGAGTTTGTATAGGGACAAGATATTGTCTAGCATCACTTCTAGTTCCAGTTCCAAGACCATCAGTTGTTGGACATCCGACTCTTAAATCAACATGTTGTTGTTGTTGTTGTTGTGTACTGTAGAGTTGGACTTGACCCATAGTTGACTCTCCGGTGGGTTTTCAGAGACAGTTAATCACATGGGGAGGAGCAGCGGGTGGCCTCAAATCACATGCCTTCAGGATTGCAGTGCAGCTTCTTGTCACTAGGCCACCAGAGCTCCTTAAATTAACATAGTACCTCAAAATAACACCAAGTATTTTAGGTATACCAACAGCAGCTCCAACTCTAGCACAATATCTAAAGCCTACTACTGGGCTAGATTTTCAAATGACACTATCTCTACAAAAAAAAAAAAAAAAAACAAACCCCAAAACCCAACCCTCCAGAGCCACTTGCAGAGGTATATCATGCTCACAATGGCACCAGCCACTCAATTACTCGTTGCAAGACCACTGTAAGACCAGGATCAGACATAGAGCCTCCTGTGAGACACATTCTTATTCTATGCCACCCAGAGAACAGGTCCAAGACCACCTTCTGAGATAGAACCTGCTCTGCAACAATACTTACATTTAATATAGTGCTAGCTATTAAATCACAAGCTCCAGCATTGATAGCAGATGTATAGTCTACAGTAGGGTCCGATTTTCATCCTGAGCCACTTCCAGAACCAGTTCTAGAACCTATTGAAGTAGAGCTTGATTCTGCACCAACACCAATGCTAGGTGTATCACTAGGTACTCCATCACCAATCAGAACACCAATGCTAGCTAGATACATCATTAGATCCTCCATCACCAATCAGCTCCATTACTAGCAGTAGATGCAGAGCTAACTCTTGGGACAGATTCTCATCTCTATCACCTACCTCTGGGATGAGCTTCAAGACAAACATGCTAGGTGGATCATGTTACTGCACCAATAGCAGAGCTCGACATAACACAAGCTACTCCATTAGTGACTTCAGCATCAATAGTGGAGCTTAAAATAGGACCTTCTGGTACTCTACTATCAGCTCTATCACTGGCAGCAGACACAGCCTTCTGTAGAGCCAAATATGCTGCAGGACATTCAGAACCAGCTCCAGGATCACTAACTGAGGTACAGTTAGTTTATGTTCCACCCTAGAGCGTGATATGGCACCAGGTATTCTGTCATGAACTCTACCACTGGCACAGAAGTTGAACCATATAGTACCATATTCTCACCTTTCACCACCTCTATCTAGAACCTGCTCTAAATCCACCTACTGAGAGAGATTTTACTCTGGCTCCAATACAGGAGCTGGTGTAGCACCAACTACTCATCCCTAGCTCCCTGACCAGCAGCAGATATAAAGTCTGTTGTATATCAGATGCTCATCCTGTTCCACCTCCAGGACCACCTGCTAAGCTGCTGCTCTGCACCAATACGGAAGTTTGACCAAGCCTCAATTATGCCATCACCAAAAGGATCCTGGTGGCACTTGCATGCTAATAAAAAAAAATCAGTGGTTTGAATCTAGGACTTGAAAGATGTGGTACTCTGCTTCTGTAAATATTTACTGCCCTGGAAACCTTATTAGGGGAATTTCCCTTTGTCCTACAGGATCTCTATGAGTTGAAATCAACTCAACAAAAATGGGTTTTGTGGGGAGTTTAGTTTGTTTCAATCTCAATGGACTCATATAATATATGGTCTTTTGTGTCTTGCTTCTTTTATGTAGCTCAAATTTTCAGAGTTCATTCACACTATAGCATGAATCAAATTTTAATTCTTTTTAAAATTCAAAAGTATCCCATTATATGTATGTACCATACCTTTTAAAACTATTCTCCTGTTAATGATTTTTTTTTATTGTGTCCCATCTTTTGACTAATGTGAATTGTGCTGTTGTGAACATCCATGAACAGGTATTTGCTTTAGTGAATACCATTAGGACAAATACCTGGAGTTGGTAAGGAGGAGGAGGAGGGAAGAAGGATGCAATTCACATGTGAAATGTGAGAGTTGGGAGGATGAAGAGGAAGACAAGTTATGGGAGGTGAGGAGGTGGGAGAGGCTTGGTGAACTTTTAAGATGTGAGTAGTCAAAACAACTCTGAGATATCATCTCACCCCAGTAAGAATAGCAAAATTTAACAGAACAGCAAACAACAAATGCTGATGAGGTTGTGGAAAAACTGGAATCCTTATTCAGTGTTGGTGGGAATGTAAAATGGTGTAATCACTATGGAAGGCTATATGGTGCTTTCTCAAAAAGTTGCAAATAGAGATACCATTTGACCCAGTAACTCCACTACTGGGAATATATCCCAAAGAGACCATAACAGACATCCAAACAGATATATGCACACCCATGTTTATTGCTGCTTTGTTCGCAATAGCAAAGAGCTGGGAACAACCCAAGTGCCCATCAACAAACAAATGGATACAGAAGCTGTGGTATATTCACACAATGGAATAATGTGCATCATTGAAAAACAGGAACTCATGAAATATGCAAAATGGGTGACCCTAGAGGACATTATGCTGAGTGAAATATCTCAGTCACAAAAGGACAAATATTGCATAGGGTCACCGTTGTAAAACGGGACTGACATTGGGGTTGAGGGAAGACAGAGAATGAGGGGAGGAATGAGGTATACTGCATTGAAACAGCTGAGGGAAAAGGGATATGTGATTGGGTATTATTGTCCTGACAGGAGTCCGCAGTGAAGGCTGCATAGTAGAATGGACCTGGGGAGAGTTTTTCTTTTACTTTTCAAGAAGAGTGAATTGAGCGAGGAGGGGTGGGCAGGGAGAAAAGTGCAACAATGAATGACCGGAAACCCTAAGTCAAGAAGAAGAAGAGAAAGAGAGAGAAAAAGAGAAAGAGGAAGAGGAGGAAGAAGAAGAAGAGGAGAAGGAGGAGGAGGAGGAAAGTAGCAAGGAGAGACAGGAGAGATGGAGAGGGAAACAGGGGAGACAGAGGGGAGGAGAGGGGAAGGAAGGGGAGAGGAGGGGAGGGGAGGGGAGGAGAGGAGAGGGGAGTTAGGAGGCAGCACCAGTGTGGTCAGTGAGGAAATGGGAGAGATTTAACACGCACTGTGGAAAGTGAGCCAGTGGACACAGCAAGAACACCATGAACAGGTACAGTAATGCTTAGCAGAGGAATTGGGGCAGCCCAGAAAGGGTGAGTGAAGAGTGTTTAGGGAGTGAGGAGGAAGGACAGTCCACAAGAAGACAGGTGTGCGGCTAAGTGGAAGGAAGGCATCGTGTGAGTGCACAGGTGTAGCCAAAGAGGCAGCATGAAGAAGGGCTTTGACCAGGTTCATTCTGGTTCAGGCCCTTCCTGAGAATTATCGCTACCTAAGATATGCAGAATAAGAATCACCCCGTTTAACAAGATTCCTAGGTGATTCTTAAAGATTATACACAAGCACACTTAGTTTCATTGAGTTTTGCTTTATCACTTTGCAGATACTACTTATGTCACAAATTGAGCAGGTCTATCAACGCTATTTTCCAACAGCACGTGTACATTTATCTGTTCACATGTTGATAATTCTTCCAATATTTCATATTTCCCCCCCCTACTGCTATTGAAGACTTCGTAGACAACTAAATAAACCCCTCAAACTCATTTCCATAAATCAAGTTGTTTCCAACTACAAGCTACTGGCTATTGGGTTTCTCATACTGTACATCAGCAGCGTAACTCTCTACAGACTATGCCATGCTCCCTCCCACACACTACAGCATAATGTAAACACAACTTTTCAAAGTACTTGCAAAAAGGAAACTGAGATGTAGTCTGTAGCAAGTTGCACTGCTAGAACTCAAAAGCCTCACCTCTTTGGCATTTCAAATCCACTTCATGATAGAAAGATGGGCAACCCCCTCCCATGCAATTCACTGATCTGGAAGCCCAATGGAGGGTGGACTCTGACGTGAATGCAATGAATTTGAGGGATTTTTTTTGTTTTGAAGGAAGTAGCAACAACAACAAAAATACCCATGTGACTTACGTTATAAACTTCATTGTATTAGTATGGAATGGAACCCACTGTATCTCCAGGATATGCATATATATTTAATTACTTGGGAATAGTGTTAATAAGCTAGCCAGGTGAAAGTCCTGATGTGAAGCATCTGGAAATGACCAACATATTAGAAGTAAGGCAGTAGGTGGGTCAGGAGAAGCCTCAGTTTAGGGACTGAGGAGGTGTGAGTGGTAAGGTGGACTTTCAAGCTTTGAAAGCAAGATATGTGAAGTTGTGCTCTAACTCAGTGTAATGACTGAAGAGGCATGAGGCTGCAAGCAGACGCCCAGGCGTGGGAAGACTGGGCCAGGCCAAAAGAAGGCACAGGTGGGGACTATAAGGAGGAAAGGGTTAGTAGCCAGATGAAGGGAGTAAATATGTATGAGGTCATGCCCAGCTATTAGGTGTGAGTGATGAAGGGGTCCCCTGTAGAAAATTAGGAAGATGGGGTTAAGGCAGCCCAGGTAATGGAAGTTAATGCAGGGCCTTGTATGTGCCCAGCAGTGAGTAATGAAAGGGGTGGGGGTGTGAAAGGCAGGAGAGTGTCCAGGATTAGAGAGTGAGGAAATGGGTGTGTCCCTCCCTGGTCACTACCCAGGTCACCACCATGGCAAGGCTTCATATAACCAATGTCAGAGATGGAGAAGGTGACCCCAAGGAGCTGGTGCAGGCAACCTCAGAGGCTGAAGTGACAGAAGGCCAGGCGAGCCAGTGCTTTAGAAAGCAGCACTTCCCGCAGCCCTGGCTCAAGTCCCTGTGATCTTGAAAACATGTCTGCAGGTAGGGGAAGCCAGTATGGACCCCACAGCTCGAAGGTTGTATCCCTCTGCTGGCAATAAAAGATAGTGAGTAGCCCAACATGTCTGTCTCCTCCCTGGACACGAACCAGGTTTAGGAGTGCAGTCCTGAAGTCAAGAAGGAGGGCTTTTCTTCCAGGGAAAGTAGTGAGAGGGGCCCAGGTTCTGTTGGACTGGGATCAGAAATTGGGTAAAAGGGAAATCACATGCCCAGAAAGGTGGGTACTTCTAGGCAGGGTCATCACAAACCTTAGCCATCTGTGTATTGAGGATACCAGAAGCTGAACATCTCCTTGAGCCCCTTCAGAGCCTCTGGGAGTCAACCTTGTATCCTGGGAACTGGAAAAGAGGACAAGTCAAGAACAAGCAGCACGGACTTGGCACCAGACTCAGGCTCCACACCTCTGGGCTTGTTTCCACACCCCCACAGTGGTGAGAAATCATCAGACAGCATGGGGTGTGTGTGTGCCATAAGGTGAACTATAAATACCATCTTCACTGTCTGACCACCGACTTCCAGCCACTGTCCCAGACAATTAGGAATGATCCAAGATCCCTTGGAGGTATTCCCCGTCTCTCATCTTCTTGGAGAGGAAGGCAGGGCAGGTGGCATCCCATTCTACAAAAAAGAAAGACTGCTGCTCAGGAAGATTAAGGAATTTACAAAAGGCACAGGATGAAACAGCGAATGCCACTCTAGTATGTATGTATGTATGTATGTATGTATGTATGTATGTATGTATGTATGTATGTATGTATGTATTTATTTATTTATAGTAAACCAGAGGTGGTTTGTAGAGTGTTTGCTGCTAAGCAGAAGGCTGAATGTCTCCAAAAGTTCAAATCCGCCAGTGATTTCCAGGAGAAAGATGCACAGTGTCCTCCCATTAAGAATTACAGCCTTGCTTGGGAAACAGAATGGAGATTATTGAGTCGAAATAGACTAGATGGCATTGAGCTAAGTAAGCCCACAGAGACAAGAGGTAAACAGGGAGAAAGAATAAGCATGTGCTGGGATTCAAGGACACGAAGTACTCCTCTGACTGGAGCCATGGGGGGACTGTTCTGATATGTCCTGTGATGTCTTTGTAAGCTCATCTGACTGTTCCTAAGCCAGTAGTGTTGAATTGAAACCTTTGCAAAATGATCAAGGTCAAGCAGGGCTCCCATTGGATCCTCCAGACAGGAGGGAGGCAGAGAAGGGGTGCAAGAACTGGTGGAGGGAGGGGCAGAATGTGGGTTGAGGCAGAATCGAGGTGAGCCTGTCCCTGGACCTGAGCATTTGTGCTCTGAGCTGTGCGTGGGAGGTGGAGTAATGTGCCCCTGAAGTCTGTGGGCCCACAGGCCTGGTGCACGCATAGCATATTCACTCTAGGCTGGTGGACACAGCAGTGGTAATTTGAACTTTCCTCAACTCTTTTAATTGTCCCAGATTTCATCTCCCTTCTTTTGTAAGGATGTTTTGTTTCTCCCTTCCTTCCTGGGTTTTTGTTGTTGTTGTTTGTGTGTTTGTTTTGGTGGTGTCTGCATTTTTGTTGTTTCTGTGTGTCTACAGGGCAGTTACAAACTTTTTCTAGTAGATTGTAGCTGAGTTATCTTCAATATCTTTTTTAGCTTTTGTGTCTTTTGTACCCTCCTGAGCTATTTAGTTGGGGGGAGGGGGAAGTGCACTTTTTTTCATTCATGTACGTTGTGTTTCATACAATCACTCATATACATTTCACAGCCATTTTTCTTGACCTGCTAACTGGGTGAGGAGGAAACAAAGACGTTTCTGTGGGGATTTTCAGAAGCCTCTGTGGCCTTGGTGTAGATGTCATTATATCACATTTAGAGCATTTTTACTTTTGTGTGAGTACCTCAATCATTCTCCCCAATTTTGTGAAATTCTGGAAAACAACTGAGATCCTAAGAGTACAGGGTAAATAGGAGCTTTTCTCTTAATGAGATTTTTTTTCTATCAGTATTTTAAAGATTTTATTCTTTCCAAATTAAGAAATATTGTGAGAATTCTAAAAACGTAATTGATAATCCTGTGTAGTTGCTATTGATTGCTGTCAAGTCGAGCACGACTCATAGCGACCCTATGAACAAAAGGCCTAAAGCCTTCCTGTAACTAATAACATTTCTCCAAGTTCATAGTTTCCAGAGGCATGTGATTTAGGAAGTGAATGCCACTCCTGCTTCCAAACCTGTCTTAAACTGGGAGCTCCACCAAACACTGCCCAACATGGGCAACCATTATTGCATTTGACACCCCAATTTCACAGGGTTCAGCATCACAGCAAACCCACATTAACTCTGTAGAGCAAATCCTGTGTAGTACTGGGCAAATCTACTATCAAGGACCTCTTGACCAGATGCTCTGCTGGAGAAGGAGGGGCAATCTCCTCCTGTACCAGTCAGATCCAATTTGACAGCACACACACACACACACACATAAAATAAAAATTAAAAAAGCACCTCTTGAAAGTTCTAAAGAGCAAAGATATCGGTATACAGACTTAAGATGCCCCTGATCCAAACCATGGCATTTTTCAATTGCTTCATATGCGTGTGGACAACGTATAAGGAAGGCCAAGAGGAATCGATACCTTTGAAGTATGACATTGGCAAAGAGTATTGGATATTTCATGGACTGCCAAAAGAATAAACAGATCTGTCTTGGTGGAAGTGCCAGGAGAGTGCTCATTAGAGACCAGGATGGTGAAATATCATTTCACATACTTTGGACATGTAATTAGGAGGGTCCAGTCCTTGGAAAAAGACATCATGCTGGGAAAGGGAGAGGACCAGTGGAAGAGAGGAAGGCCAAGATCTCGATTGACAGTGACTGCAGCGGTGGGTTGGAGCATGGCAGAGATAGAATGGTGCAGGATAGAGCAAGGTTTCAACCTGTGTTCAAAGGGGATTATGAATGGTAGTCCACTCAGGGGCACCTCACAACAACTCTTCAGAGAGGTAGAAGGTGAAATGAGGAGCGATCTTGGGGAGTACCAGAATTGTGTTTTGTCATTCAGAGACTGCTTTCCAAAGTTTATAAGAAAGTATCTTTCCTATATTTGATTGTCAACTATTATTTTGCTTTTGTTTACTGGTTTTAATTATGTTCTGATCATTTTATTAGGCTTTGCAGAGGGGGAGAGTTGTGGTCTGTGCTCATTTATTATTGAGAAAATGCAGACCCATGGAATTAGAAACCATGGTTCCACCAGGCAGGGTGTGGCCTTCAGGGGAGAGAACTGGATACAGGGCTGTGGAGCTGTTGCTTGGTTCTGAAACAGTGACCCTAGTGTAATCCACACAATTCCTTTGCCAGCCTTTAGTCTCCACCTGGACAAGAGCCTTTTCTTAACACTTAGCCAAGGTAAATAGGGACATACTTTCAACTGAACTGGCATCTGAGAAAATAAATTCTTTCATTTCTTTTAGAAGCCTCCACCCTCAAAATTAATCTCTTAGCTCACACTTAACCCATAGTGAACTATACTGACTCTATCCTCAGCATCCTCAAACCTCAGAAAGCATCCACAATCTTTAACCCTCTGCTTACTCCTTCACCAAGTATTCAGGAATCTGTCTTCCCACACACCTCCTAAATATAGTCTTTTTTCAAGGCTGTTGTTGTTAGGTGCCATCAAGTCTAGTATGACTTGTAGGGACCCTAGGAATAGCCATCCTGAAGCCCACCCTATCCTATGCCATCCTCATCATCTCTGAGACACTAGAGCCCACTGCTGAAGTCACACTGTCATTCCATCTCGTTGGGGGCCTTCCTGTCCTTCGCTGAGCCTCTATCTTTCCAAGCATGATGTCCTTTTCCAAGGCATAGCCTAGCTACATGTCCAAAGTATGAAAGACGAAGTTTAGTCATCCTTGCCTCCAAAGTGCACTCTGGCCACACCCTTTCCAGGACATACCTGTTTTCCAAGGTAGTACCTAGAATATTTGGCATTTTGATTAAGGAATTTAAGTATTTCACTATCAGTGGAAGAACACGTTTAGTATGGTGAGAGGAAAGTGATGTCCAAGAATGTTGACACTAGGACAGTAGTCACTTTGCCACACTGGCCAAAAAAGCTTCAGTTGGGATGAGGCTGAAGAAAGGGGAGCATGGCTGGGAATTTCCCCAGAAGTTACCAGCTTGAAACATTGCTATTAGCTGTGTTGAGTTGACTTATGGCAATCCATATATGATTGAACAAAACATTGCCTAGTCCTGCACTATCTTTCTTGATTTTCTAGAGTCCATTATTGTAGTTAACTCTGTGTTTTTAGTTTCTTACAAATAAAGGAGCTCTCCTGGCATTATATCTGATAATACTCCTTTGTGATCCATAAGGGATTTTAGATCACCATGCCTTCTTCCTGGTTTAGTTAGTTTGAGGATCTGCTGAATTTGTTGACTATGGATAACCTTGCTGATATTTGAAATTCTAGTGTAATAAATTTCAGTCTCATGAAAGCACAGAAGTCACCACAGGATGGTAAAGTTACAAGACAGAGGTGGTATAACTTTGAATAATCATTTAAAGTAATGATTTCAAAAATTTTGTATCCTAGTAACTTCAGGTTGCTGGGATGCTGAGCGCTGTGCCACTGGTATGTCAAATGCCATGATGGTTCCCCACTGTGAACAGTGTTTGGTGGAGCTCCCAAATTGGTTCAGGTTTGGAAGCAGGAGTGGCATTTACTTCCTAAACCACATGCCTTTGGAAACTGTATGAACATAGAAAAATGACGATAGTTATAGAGCAGGGTTCAGGTCTTTTGTTCATAGGGTAACTATGAGTCATGCTCAACTTGATGGCACGTAACAACAACAACAACAGCCAGAGTGCTGTTGTTGTTGTTATGTGCCATCGAGTCGTTTGCGACTCATAGCGACCCTATGTACAACAGCCCTAAACTGTGCTCTATCCTGTGCCAATCTCATTGCCTCTAACATACCCATCCCGATTACCACAGTCACTGAATCAATCCACCTCATAGAGGGTCTTCCCCTCCTGTGCTGTCCCTCCACTCTGCCCAGCATGGTGTCCCTCTCCAAAGACCTGTCTCTCCTTACAACATGTCCAAAGTATGTCAGGTGAAGCCCCCGAATCCTTGCCTCCAAGGAGCAGCCTGGTTTAACCCTCTCTGGGATGAATCTATTTGTTTTCTTGGCAGTCCATGGTACATTCAATACTCTTCTCCAGCACCACAGCTCAAAGGTGTCAATTCTCCTTCTATCCTCCCTAGTCATTGTCCAACTCTCTGATGCCTAACAAGTGATTGCAAAAACCATGGCCTGTATCAGGCGCACCTTAGTCTCCAGAGAGACACCGTTGCTCTTGAGTACTTCAGAGAGGTCCCTAACCACAGACTTTCCCATCGCAATACGTTTTTTGATTTCCTGGCTACTGGTGCCAATGGTGTTGACCGTGGAGCTGAGCAAACTGAAGCTTTGTACATAGGGTTTTCAGAGGCCTGCCATTTCAGAAGTGGATGGCCAATCCTTCCTAGTCTGTCTTAATCTGAATGTTTAGACTTAGAGAAGTATCTGACAGACAGCAATTTGTGGAGTAGTGAAAGATAAATCCCTCATTTTGGAGTTGACCATTAGTTACAGTGTAGTCCCTGCCCTTAGCCCACTGCCTTGACCCACTTATTTCCCAGCTCCACCCTCCAGCAGGATACCACTTCACTTCTACCAAATGCCTTCAGAATTAATGTCCCATTGTCCGACCTATGACTTGACAGCTTGTCAGAAAGATTTTCCCCCCCTGTGTCCAGTGTCTCTTAAGTTTACTTGTACTGTCTCCGAAGGGAAGGTGATGTGTCCTGTAGAACTCCTGTATAGATTGTGTTTGGATGGGGGGGAAAAAGGTATCCAGATTGAGAAAGAAGGAAAATGTTTGCAGATGACATGACTCACATGTATAGATCCTATATACAGAAGATCCCAAAGACTGTAAAAAGCTTTTAGAGTCAAAGAGGAATTTAGTAAAGTTGCAAAGTACAAGGTCAATAAAGCAAAATTGTTAGGGTTTCTGTATCACCAATGAGATAACTGAAAGGGAATATAGGGACAGATTCTACATAAAACTGTTGTTGTTGTTGTTGTGATATGCTGTCAAGTTGCCTGTGACTCATAGCGACCCCAGGTACAACAGCCCTAAATGCTACTCTATCCTGTGCCAATCTCACTGTCTCTGACACACCTAAACCAATTACCCCAGTCACTGAGTCAATCCACCTCATAGAGGGTCTTCCTCTCCTGCACTGTCCTTCCACCCTCCCATGCATGACGTCCTTCTCCAAGGAATGGTTCTTCCTTGCAACATGTCCAAAGTATATCAGATGAAGCTTCAGAATCCAGATACATGCAACATTCTCCAGAACAGATCATATTTTAGGTCACAAAGCAAGACTCAATAAATTAAAAAAAAATAAATAGATACAATGCAAACCATTTTCTCAGATCACAGCAGTACAAAATTAGAAATCAACAATAAGAGGACAAAGGAGAAACAGCCATACACTTGGAAGCTGAAAAACAACCTGCTTGAACATGAGTGGATAACAGAAGCAATAAAAAGAGAAATTAAAAAGTTTTTTGAAACAAATGAGAATGAAAACACAGCCTATCAAAACCTCTGGGATACAGTAAAAACAGTACTTGTAGGTTAATTCATAGCAATAAGCAAACACATCAAAAGGGAAGAAAAAAACTATAATAGATTCTTTAACCCAACATCTCCAACAAAAAGAAAAAGAACAACCAACCCCCCCAACAACTTCTAAAAGAAAGGCAATTATAAAAATTCGGGCAGAAAGAAATGGAACCGAAAACAGAAAAATACTGAAATATTAACAAGACTACGAGTTAGTTCTTTGAGAAGTTCAATAAAATTGACAAACCACTACCAAAGCTAACAAAGGGGGAAGGGTAGACACTGATGATCTGAAGAAGAAATAAAAAGAGTGCTGTCACAACAGAACCAACTGAAATTAAAAAAAATTAACAATATAATGTTAGGACAACTATACTCAAACAAATATGAAAATGTAGAGGAAGTGGGAAAATAATTAGAAGCTCAGAACTTATTCAAACCAACACAGACTAAAGTAGAACATCTAAACAGATCCATTAAAAAAGAAAAAAATTAATAAGTCATAAAACAACTTCTAACTATAAAAGCCCTGCACCAGACGATTTTACTAGTGAATTTTATCAAACATTCAGAGAAGAGCTGTCACAAACTCTACATAAAGTATTTATGAAAATAGAAAAGTTGGAATATTCTGAGTCATTCTTTGATACCAAAGTCAGATAAAGACAACAACAAAATAGAAAACTATA
>NW_006399855.1:1762835-1774539 GCF_000299155.1 Elephantulus edwardii | reverse complement strand
GCCAATGTTACAGTCTCTGACATCATTACCCTAGTCACTGTATCAATCTATCTCATCGATGATCTCCCTCTCTTTCTCCATCCCACTCCCCTCCTAAGTATGATGTTCCTCTCTAAGGACCAGTCCCTCCTTGCAATATGTCCAAAGCATGTCAGACAAAGTCTCAGAATCCTTTTCTCTAAGGAGCAGGCTGGCTTCACCCTCTCTAGGACAAACATGTTTGTTCTCCTGGCAGTTCATGGTATATTCAACACTCTTTCCAGCATCATAATTCAAGGCATCAATTCTCTTTCATATCATCCTTAGTCATTGTCTAGTTCTCTAATACACAACAAGCAATTGCAAAGACTATCTCCTGTATCTGGCACACCTTTGTCTCCAGACTGATGTTGTTGCTCTTCAGTTCTCTGGAGAGGTCCCTGGCAGCTGACTTTCCCAAGGCAATTAGTCTCTTCATTTTCTGGCTGCTGGTACCAAGAGTTTTGATTGTGGAACCAAGCAAACTAAATCTGTTAACAATCTCAATCTCTTCACCATCTATCATGATGCTGCTAGTTGGCTCAGTGGTGACGATCTTTATTTTCTTGATGCTGAGCTCCAATCCATATTGAAAGCAGCAGTCCGTGATCTTCTGCAGCAAGCACTTCAGGTCTTCCTCAGTTTCAGCAAGTAAGGTTGTATCATCTGCATAACATAGATTGTTGATGAATTTTCCTTCAGTCCTGATGCCAAATTCCTCCTCATACAGCCCAGCCTCCAGGATCAGCTATTCTGCATATAGATTGAAAAGGTATGGAGACAGAATACATCCCTGGTGGACAATCTTCCTGATTTTGAACCATGCAGTGTTTACTTGCTGTCTTTTGACAATTCCTCTTGTTCCAAGGATAGATTTCATATAGGCACAATCAAATGTTCTGGGATTCCCATTCTTCTCAGGGCCAGCCACAGTTTGTTATGATCCACACAGTCAAATGCCTTTGCATAGTCAATGAGACACAGATAGACATTCCTCTGGTATTCTCTGCTTTCTGCCAAGATCCATCTAACATTTGCTAAAATATCCCTAGTACCACGACCCCTTCTAAACCCAGCCTGCACATCTGGAAGTTCTCTATTGATGTGCTGCTCCAGTCATTTTTGGGTAATTTTCAGCAAAATCTTGCTTGCATGTGATATTAATGATTTTGTTTGATCATTTTTGCACCCTGTAGAGTCACCTTTCAAGGGACTTACACCTAATATTTGTAGAATACTCCAGCACCTCAACCAGAAAAAAGTAAATAAGCCAATCACAAAATGGGCACAGGATATGAATAGACCAAAGAGGACATTCAAATAGGAAACAAACATATGAAGAAGTGTTCAATATCCCTAGCTATCAGAGAGATGTAAATCAAAACAACTATGAGATACCATCTCACTCTGGCAACAATAGCAAAGTTCAGCAGAGCAGCTGGCAAGGTTGAGGAGAGATCAGAACTCTTATTCCACTATTAGTAGGAATTTCAAATGGTACAGCCACTATAAAAGGTGGTCTGACACTTCTTCAAAAAATTAAAAATAGAAATACCATTTGACTCATCAATTCCACTACTGGGAATATATCCTAAAGAAATGAAAGCCATGGTTTATGCACAACTATGTTTATTGCTGTGTATTCACAATAGCAAAGAGATGGAAGCAACCCAATGCCCATCAACAAAAGAATGGGTAGAAGAACTATGGTACATTAACACAATGGAATATTACACAGCATTGAAAAACAATGAACTTGTAAAACATTATAGAACATGGGGAAGCCTGGAGGACATTATGTTGAATGAAAGAAATACTGCATCATACTGCTGTTATAAAATAGGATGGGCATGGGGGCTTAGGGAAAGAATAGTAAAAAATGGATAGATAATGAACACTGCATTAGAACAGATGAGGGGAAGAACTGTCTTAAAGGAATAAATGATTTGGCATTATATGTATGACAACAATCTGGAACAAGGGTGAAACTGCAGGATGGGCTTGGGGAGGGGGGAAGAGAATGTGCAACAATGAAAAATAATAAATATTTAAAATAAAACTCATCAGGGAGCTCTGTTGGCCGAGTGGCAAGAAGCTGCACTGCAATCCCTAAAGGTACATGGTTTGAATCCACCAGATGCTCTGCTGGAGAAGGAGGGACAATCTCCTCCTATACCAGTCAGATTTGATTTGATGGTACACACACAAAAAAAAATAGAAAAGAAAAAAAGAAAAGGAAAGAAAAGAAAAGAAAACTCATCAAAGATCTAAATGTGCAAATAAAAACCACAAAATTCTTTAGGGGAAAATGCAGCAGTAACCCCAACATTTTAACAATAGATTACCAAATGTATTAACAAACCTTTTATTTATAATTATAATAATTGTATTTTGTAAGCTCTGGTAGACTAGTGGTAAGAAGCTGCACAGCAATCCTGGAGGCATGCAGTTTGAATCCAACAGCTCCAAGGGAGAGAGATGGCCAATCTCCTCCTATGAGATTAACTGCCTCTGAAAACTTGTTGGAGGGTCAGCTATGGATCAGTTCTGATCCAAAAGTACACAAGAACCGCTGTCAAAAGGTAGGGGGTACCTATAAATTTTATTCTAAGAATTTTGTGATTTTAGTTTGTACAAATACCTCATGTGATTTGGCTCCTTTTTTAGAACTTTAAGGCCATGGTTTCATAAGCCAACCCAGTTAATTGGTCTAATACAGTGTTGAGAGCTTCTGTTCTGTCTCCTCGCTTGTTGTCCAGAACCTGGGATCTTGAAAGCTTACAACAATCATCCAAGGTACAGCAATTGGTGTCTCTTCACCTGGAGGGAGCAACAGAAGCAGCAGCATAAACAGTCAGAAAGAAGAGGAAGAAATGGAATGTGTGGCTAACTACCTCCGTCAATTACTTCTTCCGACTCCATAAACCAAAAGGACCAGAGGATACCCAGCAGCCATTACTGAACATTTTGATTAAAATCTCTTCTATAGTTCTATAAATTCTTTTCAAGAAGAATCTTTGATCAAAGGGAGAAAATGCACAGCAGAATTTCAAATTATTAGGTACTTCAGATTCTCTGGAGTCATGGAGGGTGAATGAACCCCTGAAAATATTGCTACAAGATAATCTTTAAACTTTTTTTTTATAATCTTTTTTTATAATCTTTAAACTTTAAACCACAACTATCCTCTGAAGTCACCTTAAAATAAAACAATAGTTTCGCTTAAGGAGGAGAAGTAAAGAATGTCTACCTTGAACATTGCTTTTTTTAAGATCCATATGGACTCAAATTGAGAGCAATGAGTCTTAGAGAAGGGAACTCCATTTAGGGGACAGAAAGGTATGCTAATGGGGGAGGAACAACTCAGAAATGGACCAATGTCCCACTCAAAGAATGTAAGCAGTGTCACATGATTATACATGTAGATAGAGTACCTTTCATGTATATTTCCAACAACTAAAAATAATAAAAACATTTTTATAACCTCTATATGTAGGTTGTCTTGGAAATATTTTCAACAACAACAAAAAAGAATTTTTTTTCTTTTTAAATCCCTGACCTCCTGCCCTGTTTGAACTTCACATCTTCCAGGGAAGGTTCCTGCTTTACTAGTGGCCCTAGGATCAGTTCCAGCCTCTCTAAGCTCTGGGTTCCTTTTCTTGGAGCACTCCCATCCATACCCTTAATTTATACAAACAATGTACAAATTGGGATTGGGAGCAAGGAAAGCCAAAGGAAGAATTTGCCAAACAGAGTAAGAAGGTCAGGATGCCCAGAGCCAAGTGCTGTTGTATTCATAGACCAGGAGTCTGGCAAGAAGAAGAACTATCTGGCAAACTCGCCTCAATCTCTGCCAGCAATGTCAGGAATTCCTCACCTGATTCATGGCCACAGATGCTCCTGTAAGAGGCGGTGACTCCTCCACCTCTCAGTGCCAGGGAGCCATCTGCTTCCTTGTGTGTGGCTTGTAGGGTCCAGAGCTTTGCACAGAGATAGAATATCAAGGTGACTGTCAGTCATGCAACACAACACAGGGGAAAGCCAGAAGACACCCCATTTGCATCCCTTCTTACCTAGTTTTAAAAACAATTCTTTTACATAGTGGAATACCTGTAATGAGGTTTTGCTTGAGAGCTTATGATAGCAAATATGAAGACATATAGAATCTCCACCTTCAAAGTAGCTCTGAACACGAAAGTATCAGCTTACCCCATGTGAGCCGGAGGAAGTGCCCACGTGGCGTGCAAATATGGACATATCTCTTTGCCCAGTGATTACTCAGATCCTGCCTAATTAAAAAGGAATCTGTTTATATACTTCCTAGGGTTCTTCCTTCCCCTCCTTATCCCCAATAGACCCATACTACCTAAACAAGGGAAACCCTAAAGTCTAGTGAGTCCATGGCTAACTTTGCTTCTAGCTACCAAACACAGAAGTACTTCTACAAATTGTTCCTAACAAGTGCATCAACAGTCCTCATCTGCCATCAGATTCCTGTACAAGCTGCTTGGGTCTTTGCAAGGTAGTGCAATCTACTCCCTAGGTGCTAATCTAAGTAGAAGTGCCCCAAACATGGTTCCCAGCTGCATTTGTTTCCAAGGGCTTCTGTAACAAATCACCATAAACTTGGTGGCTTAAGGAGCTCTGATGGCACCATGGGTTAAATATTGGCGGCTAACTGAAAGGCTGGCAGTACAAACTCACCAGTTGTTCCACAGAAAGATGAAATAGTCTGTTCCCCTAAAGGTTAGAGCTTCAGAAATATTATGGTTCTACTCTACCCCCTGGGGTTGCAATGAGTTGGTGTCTTGTGGCAAATCCTGTCCTCCTGCCCTGCTTTGGACCTCACTGCCCTTGACTCAGTATCAATGGGGTTTTGGTTTGGGGTTGGTGTCTTGAAAGAACAGAAATGTAGTCATTTGACAGTTCCGGAAGCCAGGATTAGAGGATCAATAGGGTCAGTTCATTGAGGGGACTCTGAGAGAGATTGTTTGTGCCTCTCTACTTCTGATGGATGCCAGCAATTCTTGACTTTTCTTTTCTTGTAGCTGCTTTGCTCCAGTCACTGCCTCCATCTTTGTGTATTCTTCATCATGCTTCCTCCTCTTCTCATGCATGTCTTATAAAGACATGTGTCATTGGATTTAGTCCCACTTGGTTAATTTGGGATACTTGGTTTTTGAATGTTATTTTCTTTTCTTAAATTTTAATGAACATTTACAGAGATTTTGGATTTCCATTCATTCATTGTTGCTTACTTTGAAAAGTAAAAGAAAAATTCTTTCATTGGTATACAATCCCCCTGCCCCCCGAGTACACTCCACTGTGCAACCTTCATTCTGGACTCTTGTTATAACCATAACACCCAATCA
Organism: Elephantulus edwardii; assembly: GCF_000299155.1. Taxonomy (NCBI): domain Eukaryota; kingdom Metazoa; phylum Chordata; class Mammalia; order Macroscelidea; family Macroscelididae; genus Elephantulus; species Elephantulus edwardii. Next base: position 1,769,149 of record NW_006399855.1, on the reverse strand, counting down.
TATATCACTTTTAAACTGTTTTCTCCCTAATCTGTTTCAATGCAGTATACATAATAAATACAATTTTCCTCAGTCTTACCCCAATCCTGATGTCAGTCCCATTCTACAACAATGGCACTATGCAGTAATTGTCCTTTTGTGACTGAGATATTTCACTCAGTATCATGTTCTCCAGGGTCACCCATTTTGAATAATATTGCATGAGTTCCTTGTGTTTCAATGTAGTGTAGTATTCCGTTGTGTGAATATGCCACAGCTTCTTTATCCATTCGTTTGTTGATGGGCACTTAGGTTGTTTCCAACTCTTTGCTATTGTGAACAAAGCTGCAATTAACATGGGTGTGTAATCTGGGATACTTGTACCTTGAGATCTTTAATATAATTATACCTGCAAAGGCACTCCACCCCGCCCATAGGTTAATATTTTTTTTTCTTTTTCTGAGTACATTGTACTTTATTGACGGTCCATGACAAGATGGGCTCTTCAGTCCCTCTGCTTCCTCAGGGGGACTGGATGGAAACTGTGTCAAGGATGTGAATTTCACAATGTGTGAGTTTAGGAGGAATCAAGTTGTGACAAGGACCCTCCAGCAGCTGAGGATCTCTATTCCTTTTAATGATATACTGGGGATGCTGGTTTGGAGGGGCTCTTATTCTTTGAAAGTCATGTGAACCATCAGGTCCACTGCCCTGTTGCTGTAGCCAAATCCATTGTCATACTAGGAAATGAATTTGACTAAATGATTGTTCATGGCAATGACAGCCCCAGTATCTAAGGTGGAAGAGTGGACACCATTATTAAAGCCATAGGAGACAACTTGGTCTTCAGTGTATCCCAGGATGCCCTTAGGGAGTCCTTTCAATGCCTGCTTTACTACCGTCTTGATGTCATTATATTTGGCAGCTTTCTCTCAATGACAAGTCAGAGCCATGACTGACACACTGGGTTTGGGGACACAGAAGGCCATACCTGTAAGCTTCCCATTCAGCTCAGAAATGACCTTGCCTACAGCCTTGGAAGTGCCAGTAGATGCACAGATTATGTTCTGAGCAGTTTCATAGCCATCATGTAATAGCTTTCTAGAGGGGCCATCTTCTGGGTGGTAGTGATGGCATGGACTGTAGTCTTTAGTCCCTCTACAATGGCAAAGTTGTCGTGATGACCTTGGCTGGGAGAGCCAAGCAGGTGGTGATTCAGGAGGCATTACTGACAATCTTGAGAGAGTTATCATACTTCTCATGATTCACACGCATCAGAAACATGACAATATCAGCAGAAGGAGTAAGGATGATTACCCTCTTGGCACCACCCTTCAGTTGAGCCTCAGCTTTCTCCAAGGTTGTGAAGACAGCAGTGGGCTCTACAGCATACTCAGCACTAGCATCACCTCACTTGATGTTGGCAAGATCTCACTTCTGGATGATAGAGATGGCTTTCCCATTGATGACAATCTTCTCATTCTCAGCCTTCACAATGTCATTGGACTTTCTGTGAATGGAATCATACTGGACCATTTAGACCATGTAGTTGAGGTCAATGAAAGGGTTATTGGTATCAACAATATTCACAGAGTCAAAAGCAGTTCTGGGAGGCATGGGAGAGCCTGGAAGCAGAGGGATGTGGATGTACAAGGGGAAGTGGGGATTAATCATTGGGTTGTACAATTTAATGGGTAGGGGGCTGGTGAGGGAAATTGAAAGAATTTGTTCGCATTTGTATTAGAATTGTGTAAGTAAACTAGTGAAAAAAATTTTTTTTTAAAAAGCAGTCCTAGTGACCAGGAGCCCAACACAGCCAAATCTAATTACTCTGACCTTCATCACCATGTGTCAAGGATGCAGTTGAGGCTACATGAGAAGAGAGGGGTAGGCTATCTGTAGATTGATGAAGAGCAGAGAGCCTCCTATTAGTCATTTTATAAGTGATTCACCATTCAGAAAACCCACTGCCACTGAGTCAAGGGCAGTGAGGAAAGCAGGTGTCTTCCTCGGAAGATGTAAAGTCCAGACCAGGGATTTGCCACAAGACACCAACTCATAACAATGATAGAGGGTAGAGTAGAACCAAGGCACATAGAACTTAAGCAATTTACATGCATATATATTCCTGACTCAGCTTCCTCTTCCCTTGCTCTAAAGCCTGATGGCCACTTACCTCACATCAATTCCTGGTGGTCAATGAAGCCTAATGGCCACCTACAAGCTTTCAAGACTCTAGGCATTGTGTCATAAACTAAGAGTGCAACAGAAGTATCAAACACATTGATTGTTATGCTGATTATTTAGGTCTTTAGCAACTATTTAGAATTGCTTTTTTGTCAACTTTTATCTTTTCTCAATACCTTATTTTACTTATTCATCCCTCTATTAATAGACCAGAAGCGTTGGTGGTTCTGAGGCTAAGGCATTTAGCTACTAACTGAAAGGTTGGTGGTTCGAATCTACCAGGTGCTCTGCAGGAGAAAGATGAAGCAGTCTGCCTTTCATAAGCATTTCCAGCCTCAGAAACCCTAAGGGATAATAATGGTATTACATATTTATACTTACTGCCATCAAGTCAGAACCAACTCACATCTGACCCTCCATATTTGGGTTATCAGTGCAACTTCTAACAGTGTTACCACTATAACTCCCTCTGTGTGAGCGCAAACACATGTGTGTGTATTGTCCCACCCCCACCCCGCCCAAATTCTATAGGAGTGGGCAGGATTTTCCCTGAAGTGAGAGATCATCAGGGTAGTAAAAGCTGATCCATTATTATATTACTGCCAAACTATTAAGAATAATGGTCCATCCAAGTGGTGTATATTGGGTGAACACAATTAAATCTATGACATCTTCCATGTCTGAGGTCTAGGTTGGATTTATGGCCAGTGCAACTCAAGTGTGCTACCACTCACCTAGAGCAAAATACTGCTAGAACAGAGAGCAGGTTTCAGCAGAGATTCCAAACTAAAACTAGGAAGAAGGTCATGGCAATCTAATCCTCCAAGAGTTAGACAACAAGAATGCTATATATCACAATGTTCTAATCCCCAAACAATCACAGGGATGCCACAGGGGTGGGAAGTTTAATGTCATTGTAAAGTCTCTAGGGATGATTTGTTTGAAACTAACAAAGAGAGAGATCCTTATAAAATATATTTCCAGCATGCGCCTGGGGTAGAAGGACACTCAGTATATTCTGAGCCACAGCTTAAAAGATATGAGTAACAGTTCTTCCAGGGCTTTGACATCTAATTATTTTCCTGTTCTGGGTACTATAATGAATTTGTCAAATTGTAAAACTTATGGTTTGTGTAAATCAGATGTGAATAGAGACTGCCTGTATGTTAATGTTATTAAATGATCCAGGAAGTATTAAAAGAAGATGGAAAGAATATACTGAGTCGCTGTATCAAAAGGAATTGGTAGACACAGAAGAATTTCATGAAACAACATAGGAGCAAGAGCCTATGGTGATGAAAGAAGAAGTTCAGGCTGCTTTGAAGGAAATGGCGAAAAATAAGGCCCCAGGAATAGATGGTATACCAAGTGACATATTTCAGCTAACAGATGCTGCCCTGGACGTGCTCACCAAGTTGTGTTAAGAAATCTGGAGAACAACCACCTGGCCAACTGACTGGAAGAGATCTATATTTTTTCCCATTCCAAAGAAAGGTGACCCAACAGAGTGTGGAAACTATAGAACAATCTCATTGATTTCACATGCAAGCAAGATTCTACTGAAGATTATCCAAAAATGACTGGAACAGCACATCATCAGAGAACTGCCAGAAGTCCAGGCTGGATTTAGAAAAGGGTTGTGGTATTAGGGATATTGTAGCTAATATTAGATAGATCTTAGCTGAAAGCAGGGAATACCAGAGGAATGTATATCTGTGTTTCATTGACTATGCAAAGGCATTTGACTGTGTGGATCATAACAAACTGTGGTTGACTCTGAGAAGAATGGGAATCCCAGAACACTTGATCGTGCTAATGAGAAACCTATACTTGAACCAGGAGACAGTTGTCAGAACCGAGCAAGGGAACACTACATGGTTCAAAATAGGGAAGGGCGTATGCCAGGGATGTGTCCTGTCTCCATACTTTTTCAACCTGTATGCAGAACAGATTATCCAGGAGGCTAGGCTCTATGAAGAGAAATGTGGGGTCAAGATTGGTGGAAGAGCTATCAACAGTCTGCAATATGCAGATGACACAACCCTGCTTGCTGAAACTGAGGAGGACCTGAAGTGCTTGCTTCAGAGGGTCAAGGACTGCAGCCTCCAATATGGATTGAGGCTCAATGTCAAGAAGACAAAGATTCTCACCACTGGACCAACTGGCAGCATCAGAATGGATGGTGAAGAGACTGAGATTATTCACAGCTTTAATTTGCTTGGCTACACAGTCAACACTCTCGGCACCAGTAGCCAGGAAATTAAAAGACATATTGTGATGGGAAAGTCTGCTGTTAGGGACCTCTCTAAAGTACTGAGGAGCAATGGTGTCTCTCTGGAGACTAAGGTGTGTCCGATACAGGCCATGGTCTTTGCAATCACTTGTTATGCATCAGAGAGTTGGACGATGACTAGGGAGGATAGAAGGAGAATTGATGCCTTTGAGCTGTGGTGCTGGAGAAGAGTATTGAGAGTGCCATAGACTGCTAGGAAAACAAACAGATTCATCCTGGAAAGGGTTAAACTTGGAGGATCCTTGGAGGCAAGGATTCTGAGGCTCCGTCTAACATACTTTGGACATGTTGTAAGGAGGGACAGGTCCTTGAAGAGGGACATCATGCTTGGGAGGGTAGAGGGACAGTAAAGGAGAGGAAGACCCTCTCTGAGGTAGATTGATTCAGTGACTGGGGTAATGAGGCTGGGTTTGTCAGAGACAGTGCGTTTGGCACAGGGTAGAGCGGGTTTTGGGGCTGTTGTACATAGGGTCGCTATGAGTCGCAAGTGAATTGATGGCACATAACAATAACAATAACCTCTCCTTGTCATCCCTCATCCCTCTCATTCACCTAATTAAACAATATGTACAGATCTAATGATGGCTCTGGTGACTTCGTGGTAAGGAATTGAGCTGCCAATGCAAAGAAAGAAGGGCAATTTCCTTCCATGTGATTTACTGCCTCTGAAAACCTGCTGAACGGCCAGCTGTTGGACAGTTTTGACTCAACGATACACAACAACAACAATGGCTTTAGAGAAACTGTCATCATGGATTAAAATAAACACATTGTTTTCTTGGTATTATAAAAGCTGGAATGGGAGAATTAAAAGGGAAGAACTCGCTCTGCATTTCTCAAGCTGTGAGAACTGAAAAAACAAATTCAAGCTTCACATTATAATGTTGAAAGATGCTATGGGTAAAATGTTGAATAATCCAGGAAGGATCAAAAGAATATAGAAGGAATACACAGAATCACTACAATAAAAGAAGTGACTGACACTGAAAAATTTCAGGAAGTACCATCTGAGCAGGAGCCAATGGTAATGAAGGAGGAAGCTGAAGCTGCACTGAAGAGATTGGCGAAAAATAAGGCCCCAGGAATCAATGGGATACTGATAGATATGTTTCAACAAACAGATGCCGTTCTGGATGCACTCCCTGTCTACGCCAGGAAATTTGGAGGATAGCTGTCGGGCCGACTGATTGCGAGAAATCCATATTTGTTCCCATTCCCAAGAAAGGTGATCCAATAGAAAGTGGAAACTATCAAACAATATCATTAATATCATAAGCAAGCAAAATACTGCTGAAGATAATTTTTAAATGGCCAGCAGAGTACATAGATAGGGAACTGCCAGAAGTTCAAGCAGGATTTAGAAGAGGCTGTGGCACCAAGGATATCATTGCTGATATCAGATGGATAGATCATGGTTGAAAGTAAAGAATATCAGAATACCACAATAAGATAAACAACCCAATTGCAAAATGGGCACAGAATATGAACAGACAAATTACCAAAGAAGACATTCAGATGACAAACAAACACTTGAAGAAATGTTCAAAATCCCTAGCCCTAAGAGAGATGCAAATCAAAACAACTATGAGATATCCTCTCACCCCAGTCAGAATAGCAAAATTCAACAGAACAGCAAACAACAAATGCTGGCAAGTTGTGGAGAAACTGGAACTCTTAATCACTGTTGGTCAGTGTGTAAAATGGTGCAACCACTTTGGAAGGCAGTATGGTGCTTTCTCAAAAAGTTGGAAATAATCTACAACCAGGAGAAGATAAAATAGATGAATGGGACCTTCTAAGAATCAAATCCCTATACACATCCAAAAACTTCTCCAACAGGGTAAAAAGGGAAGCC
>NW_006399855.1:1756816-1762175 GCF_000299155.1 Elephantulus edwardii | reverse complement strand
GAAAAACAAGGAACTCATTCAATATTATTCAAAATGGGTGAGCCTGGAGGACATTATGCTGAATGAAATATCTCAGTCGCAAAATGACAAATATTGCATGGTGCCACTGTTGTAAAATGGGACTGATATCAGGGTGGAGGTAAGACTGAGAAAAACTGGATAAATTGTGTATACTGCACTGAAACAGATGAGGAACTGAATAATTTAGAAGCGATGTATGATAGGGTATTACGGTTATCACAAGAATCCACAATTAAAGTTGCATAGTGGAATGTACTTGGGGTGGTGGGAAGGGTGCGGGTGGATTGTGTACCAGGGAGGGAGTCTTTCTTTTACTTTTGAAAGAGAGGAGCGAACTGGGGGGCAGGAGGAGGGGGCTGGGCTGGGAGAGAAGTGCAGCAATGAATGAATGGAAATCCAAATTCTCTGTAAATGTTCATTAAAATTATTTTTAAAAAAGAATATGAAGAATAAAAAAAAGTTGGAAATAGAAATATCATTTGACCCAGCAATTCTACTACTTGGATTATATCCTAAACAAACAAGAACTGCCACTCAAGCAGATATATCACACCTATGTTTATTGCTGCTTTGTTCACAATAGCAAACAGTTGAAAACGACCCAAGTGCCCACCAACAAATGAATAGAGAAGTTGTGGCATATTCACTCAATGGAATACTATGCAGCACTGAAAAACAAGGAACTCATGAAATATTATACAAAATGGGTGACCCTGGAGGACATTATGTTGAGTGAAATACCTCAATCACAAAAGGACAAATACTACATAATGCCACTGTTATAAAATGGAATTGACATCAGGTTTGGGGGGAAACTAAGAAAAGAGAGGATAAAAAATGTACACTGCATTGAAACAGATGAGGGAGAGAACTGTTTAAAAGGGGTATATGATTAGGTATTTACATGGCAAGAGTCCAGAATAAGAGCTGCATAGTAAAGAGGACTGGAGTGGGGAAGGGGGTTGTATAACAATGAAAGAATTTTATTTTTTTATTCTCAAAGAGAAAAGTGAACTGAGGGGAGGGAAGCGTGAGCAGGGGGGAAATGTGCAACAACAAATGAATGGAAATCCAAGTTCTCTGTAATCTTTCATTAAAATCTCATTTTAAAAAAAGAAAAACAAAACAAAAAATATCAATTAAATAGAAGTCCAATCTCAAAAACAGACAAAGAATACAGAAGAATGTCTATTTATGCTTTCTTGACTATGCAAAGCATTTGACTGTATGGATCATACCAAGTTATGGCTAACTTTGAGAAGAATGTGAATCCCAGAACACTTAATTGTGCTCATGTGAAGCCTAGGCCTAGACCTAGCCAGCTGTTGAGCAAACAAAGCAAAGGAACACTGTTGTTGTTGTTGTTGTTGTTGTTGCTGCTGCTGCTATGTGCTGTTGAGTTGCCTGAGACCCTACCCAGCAGTTCTGAACCCTACCCTGTCCTGAGCCAGTCTCATTAATTCTGACACACCAACCCTCATATTAGAAAAAAGGAGTGTCAGAGGTTTATCTTCTCTCCATACCTATTCAATCTGTATACTGAGCAAATCATTCAAGAAGCTGAAATCTATGAAGAAGAATGTGGTATCAAGAATGGAGGAAGACTTAACAATAACCTATGTTATGTAGATGACACAACCTTGCTTGCTGAAAGTGAGGGGGACTTGAAGCACTTGTTGCAGAAGTTCAAAGAATACAGCCTTCAATATGGATTGCATCTCAATGTCAAGAAACAAAGATTCATACCACTGGGCTGATAGGCAACATCTTGATAGATGGAGAAAAGATGAAACTACTTCATCTTGCTTCAAGCCATAATCAACACCCTCGGTACCAGCAGTCAGGAAATTAGGAGACGTATTGTATTGAGAAAGTCTGCAGTCAAGGACATTTCCAAAGTACAGAAGAACAAAGATGTCAGTCTGAAAACTAACATGCATCTGATTCAGGCCATGGTCTTTCTGATCACTTGCTATGCATCTAAGAAGTGAACAATCAATAAGGATGCCAGAAGAACTGATGTCTTTGAACTGTGGTGTTGGAGAAGCATACTAAATATCCCATGGATTGCCATGAAAACAAACAAACAAACAAAATATGTCTTGGACAAAGTGCAGACAGAGTGCTCCTTGGAAGTAAAGATGTTGAAACTTCTCACATACATCCGGCATGTTGCTAAGAGGGGCTATTCCTTGTAGAGGGAAATGAGGCTTGAAAAGGTGGAGGGTAGGCGAAAGAAAGGTAGAACTTCAATCAGGGGGATTGACACAGTGGCTGCTGAAATGTGATCAAATGTGTCAAGAAGTCTGAGGATAGCACAGGACAGGACAGGGTTCTGATCTGTTTTTCATAGGGGCGCTATGGGTCGAACTTGACTCGACAGCACCTAACAACACACACATCGTCTTTTTGATATATTTGAAAATAAGATGTTGAAGTCTTAATTGAGAATCTTTCAATTATTTTTATAAGCTGGGGCAAAAAAAGAGAAAAGCAATTCATTTTCCATCAAGTGGAGAAAAAAGCTTCTCAAAAAAGATTCAGCAAAAGTTCTCTAACGGATATAATCTGAGAATGAGGAAACACCAGCAAGGGTGACACTATATCTGTTTTCTGGAGCTGAGAAGGAGAAATGGAACAAAAGGAACTGACCTAAAGAACTGAGAAAAGTGGGAGAGAGAGGAAATTACCATCAAAAAGAGGATCCTAGGTGATGATAGTTTTCATTCATCATTTACTCCTAACTTGCTTGCTGAGGTTGTGGGGAGTCTTTCTTTCTCTACCTGGAGGAATTAGAAAAATGTGCCTCTTTGTTGACATCCAGAGTGAGCAGGTTCTTTTATAAAATAAATACCTGCCCCCCTCCCCCCAAAAAAATGTCTCCTGAATTTTCAGAAGGGCTCTCCCATTGGGTGGGAGGCTGGCCTGAAATGATGCAGCTGTTAATGGGCTGTCTCTCGCTTCTCCAGGGCCTCTCAGAGCCCTTTGTCCCCTCTACAGTGTCCTTTAGGTTTTATGTCCCAGCACTTCTACCTTTGAAACAGAGGACTTTGGGGGAGGGCTTGTCTTCACAGGTCCCTCCTGACTCTTGGCAGAGCCTGTGTCCTCCATTGTCATTGTAGTGTACCATCGCTGACCCTCCAGCAGGTTTTCAGAAGCTGTTATTCACACAAGAGGAGACAGTCCGTCCTTCTCCTGTAGAGCAGGTGATGGATTCAAACTACATGCCTTTGGGATTGCAGCACAGCTTCTTGCCACTAGGCCACCAATGAGATGGTCAAGAAATTCTTATTGACTTGAGGCTCCAGTGAGTACCAGCTTCCAGAATGGGTCACCTAAGGCTTTAGGATAGCAACCACATTGAATAGTTTGGTCAAATCCTCCACAGAGTTGAATTAATTCCCTTCCAGACTAAAAATTCCCCTGTTTGCAATTAGCTCTCCTCTCCTCTCTCTGCCCTGAGAAATTGAAAAGCATCTCTGTGGAATCCTATACGCCACAGTTTGAGGGGATTGGGGATCGCAGTGCCCATGTGGTCAATCCTTAATTTTGTTGATGAGAAAAATGAGGCTCAAACAAGTTAGCTCCACTGTCTCTCAGGAAATAAAAGACAGCATGGTCCCTACAGCCCAAGTCCCCGGAATCTCCAGCGAAATCTTCTAGAGTCTTATAGCGCCTAAGCCAACCTATAGTCCTACAGACTGCTGGGGAGTAGGCAAGGGCCCGCAGGCCAGATTTCTTTTCAGAACACTCAGTACAGCAATTCCTTGGTATGCATACCTCCTGCATGGTGTTCCCCCTGACTCAAATACTGCACACCCGACACCCCTTCACTGGACGTTGCTGTTGTTAGTAGCCGTCAAGTGGATTCTGACTCATGGTGAACCCATGTATTCAGGGTAGAACTGTGCTCCCTAGGGTTTTTACAGCTGTGTCCTGTCAGAAGCAAACTGCAATAGTCAATCAAGAACTAGAAAACCAACACCTTACAACAGTAGGAAACTGTTTTTGTTGTTGTTTACCATCGAGTTGGAACAGACACATAGCTGACTCTCTGGTAGGTTTTCACAGGCAATAAATGGCATGAGAGGAGACTGCCCATCCTTCTCTCATGGATCAGCTAGTGGGTTTGAATCATGTGGCTTCAGGATTACAGCACAGCTTGTTATTTTAAATACCTTGTAATAGTATCTTGATCAGTAAGAAATGTCTTTTGCAGCTAATACAAGAAAAGACTAACCTCCCAATTAATGGAGCTCTGGTGGAAAGGTGTGCGGGTCGAATCTACCAGTTGCTCCAGGGAAGAAAGAAAGGGCAATCTTCTTCTTTGAAAACTTGCAGGAGGGACAGCTGTAAGTAAGTGGTTCCCACTTGTTGGCACAAAACAACCTTTCACAAAACTCTAATCTAAAGTAAGATGAATGTTCTTTCCTATAACATTTTTAACGGGAAGACATTTTTTCTTGGCAAGTTTTCTTATCAAAACTGAAGCCTTCTGATGTTGTTTGTCTGTCTACCCTGTAATCTGTAGCAGAGAATTACTCATTTTTAGCCTGCAGAGGTAAGCTATCTTAGGACCTTGAAAAGGCTGAGTCAGTTAGTCTGGGACAAAATCACCAAGCTAAAATACCTAGACTAAAAAAAAAATATACTTTAAAAACTCTTCTCACTCACTGTCTTGCTCCTCCCCTAGAGACAAAGAAAAACTGCCCACACTTTACAGTCCTTTCCCTCCCTTGTATGTTATTGTTGTTATTATATGCTGTCATGCACAATAGCTCTGAACCCTGCTCTATCCTGAGTCAATATCACTCTTTCTAACACACCTACTCTCATTACCCCAGTTATTGTGTCAGTCCATCTCATCCAGGATTTTCCCCTCCTGCGCTATCTCTCCATCCTTCCTAGTCTTCACCAAAGATTGGTTACTCCTGGCTACATGTCCGAAGTATGTGATATGCTGTCTTAAAATCCTTGCCTCCAAGGAACAGCTTGGTTTCACCTTATCCAGGACAGACCTGTTAGTTCTCTTGTCAGTCCATGGTATGTTCAATATTCTTCTCCAGTGCCACAACTCAAAGACATCAATTCTATCTGTCATCTTTATTCATTGTCCAGCTGTTTGATGCATAGCAAATTATTGTGAAGACTGTGGTCTGCCTGGATCAGGTGCACTTTAACGTCTAGACTGATATCCTTGCTCTTTAGCATTGTAGAGAGGTCCCTGACAGCAGATTTTCCTAATGCAATTTTTCTTTTGATTTTTTAAAATTTATTATTAATTTCAATGAAAATTTACAGAGACTTTGGATTTCCATTCATTCATTGTTGCACTTTT
>NW_006399855.1:1755364-1755842 GCF_000299155.1 Elephantulus edwardii | reverse complement strand
ATGGCATTACCAAATCCTTTTTCCCAGTCTGTGGTTTCCCTTTTTACCCTGTTGGAGAAGTTTTTGGATGTGCATAGGGATTTGATTCTTACAAGATCCCATTCATCTATTTTATCTTCTCCTGGTTCTAGGTGTGTTTTGATTTATTTTTAACTGCTGGTGCCAAAGCTGTTGATTTTGGAAACAAACAAACCGAAATTGTTAATAAACTCAATCTCTTCTCCATCTTTAATGGTTCTGCCAATTGACCCAGTGGTGAGAATCTTCATTTTCTTGATGTTGAACTTCAATCCATATTGCAAACTACTGTCCTTGGCCTTCTGTAGCAAATACTTCAGGCCTTCCTAAGTTTCAGGATAATGTAGGTTGTTGAGTCCTTTGTATAAGTCTCCAAAATCTCCAAGATGAGGGGTGCAGATTTGGAAAGCTCATATAGCCTGACTTATGTATGTATGTGTGTGTGTATCTATATATCTAT
>NW_006399855.1:1753206-1755009 GCF_000299155.1 Elephantulus edwardii | reverse complement strand
ATGAGATGGATTGATTCGGTGACTGGGGTAATCAGGTTGGGTGTGTCAGAGGCAGTGCGGTTGGCGCAGGATAGAGCAGGGTTTAGGACTGTTGTGCATAGGGTCGCTATGAGTCGCAAACGACTCGACGGCACATAACAACAACAACAATAACAATATATCTATATCTCTCTATCTCTATCTCTATCTATAATTTCCATTTTTTTCCACTCTAACCCCTGTCTCCAAGATTGGTTTTTTTGGTGGCAGGCTGCAGAGTTACGTTTTTCTGCTAGCAAGATCTCCTTATTTCCAAGCTGTCCTACTGAGGGTTTGAATCACCAACCTTTTGGTTTATTTGCCCAAAACTTAACTATTTGTGCCAACCACAAATAGTTCATCCACTGAACTTTTTCCCCCTCTTCAAATCTTAATTTGAACATCATTATGTGAGAAAAAAAATATACCTGATCTCTCTGGTGAGATTAGGACCTAATGATAATCAACCACTTAACATCTTTTTTTTAAAAGAAGTTATATTTTTAATGAAAGTTTATAGAAAACTTGGATTTTCATTAATTCATTGTTGCATATTTTTCTCCCTCCCCTTCCCCCTTCCAATTCACTTTTGTCTTTAAAAAGATTCTTTCGTTCTTGCACACCTCTTAACATTCTGATGTTGTTCTTTGTAGCATTTAAAGTTATTAAAGTTTAAGTCCACTCAGAGATGACTCAAAAGAAAGGCCTGGTCATCTACATCAAAGAAATAGCTGCCGAAACTCCTCTGGAGCATATCTCTACTCTGACCCAAAGGGAATTGCCATGTATTAGAATCAATTGACAGCCATTGTTTTGGTTGTATTTTTCTTTGAAGTTGTTCAATGCCTTATCTTCTGCCAGAATATTAGATCCCTGGGCATGGGAACCATGACTTCTCACCTTGGGGTCCTTACAGGCAGTAAGTAGTTGTGGTACAGTAGATTATTTAATACAGTCTTTCTAGTCTTGTACTGGTGATTTAGTTGTGTTACATGTTGAAGCGCTGACTGAAAGGTCAGCAGAACAAATCCACTAGCGACTCCATGGGAGAAAGATGAGGCAGTCTACTCTCAATATTTCTAGCCTCAGAAACCCAATGGAGGGCGCTCTGGTGGCCTAATGGCAAGAAGCTACGCTGAAATGCCGAAGGCATGCAGTTCGAATCCACCAAATGCTCTACTGGAGAAGGAGGGGCAATCTCCTCCTGTGCCAGTTGGATCTGATTGGATGATACACAACAAGAAAAACAAACAAAAACCCCACAACAACTTAGAAACCCAAGGAGAGTTACCAAGAGTCAGAGTCCACTCAATAGCACTGGAAACAGGGCACCATGGTTAATGCATTCAGTTGGTAACCAAATGTTTAGTGGTTGAAACCACTAACTGTTCCCTGGGAGAAAAATGAAGTAGTCTGCTTTCATAAAGATGTAAAGTTTTGGAAACCTTATGGGCAGTTTTCCTCTGTCGTACAGGATCATTATGTTTGGAATCAGTTGAACAGCCGTAGCCATAACCTTTATAACTCCCACCAAATAACTAGGAGAGACTTCGTAGGTGAAGTGCTTAGATTCACTAAGTGTCCCGGAGAGCTTGCTAATAACGCAATAGATGAATGGCACCCTTGTGGGACTGCAATCCTGAAAACAAGGCTTGTGTGCCTCTAATGAGACTGATTAGCTTACCATCCTGCTAGGCTGAAAATGAGTTATCTCAGAGGTGGAAAGTGGGAGTCCAAACACAGCAAAGTAGCACATATTCCACATTCTGCGATCTTTTTTCTAAA
>NW_006399855.1:1747097-1751846 GCF_000299155.1 Elephantulus edwardii | reverse complement strand
GACGGCACATAACAACAACAACAACTATGATACTAGAAACTGTGAGCGATGGGGAGAAGCAGCAACGGAAAAAGGGTGGTAGCAGAACCAAAAGACTGGCAAGAACTGAGGAGGTGAGTTTCTAGGCCCATGGAGAGAGAAAGCTGAGTGACCTCAGGCAGCAGGCTTGCTGGCAGTGTTGCGCACCTCCAGGCGTTCGTCAAAGGAGTTAACCTTACTAGAGCTGAGTAGTCTGGGCCAAGGTTTACTGGCAGAGTAGAGTGCTTCTGGGCACTTATTAGCAAGTAAAAAGATGTTTCTTTATAACATTTGCCAGTATGGGGCAGAGACTAAGCTTAGGGGCTAAAACCAGAGAAATACTTGCTTGTAATTACAACTGAGAAGAAACTGTCTTGATGAAAGATCTATATTATGACCAATCCTGAACTCAAATTCGAACATATTACTATTGCTTAACAGATCCCATAACTGTGACTATGGTCTGTGAATTCTGTGTGACCATGGAAAAGAACAGAGAAGTAAAGTGTGTTGTGGGAAGAATTGTTGGTGGGGGAGTTGGTAAAAGGTTGGTGAGACAGAGCAGACGTAAGAACGTAACTGAATAGTTAATGATTATCCTTCTCTTCTGTGAAATCAGAGGAGCTCAGATCCCTTCCTCCATCACACCATTTTTATAAGAGTCAATAAGCCTAAATTTATTTGATGCCCCGGGGTATGTTAAAGGCTCAGAGAAGTTCAGCATTTGATCATAGAAATATTCTCTTGAAAGACATTGGTAGTTGTGCATGAAAGGAACTAGACTCACTCATATAATAAGAAATTAGTTCTGTGCTATGTACATTGATTGTCCTCTACCAAAAAAGGAAAGTGCTGGTGCTCCATGCCCACCCCCATCCCCCACCCACTGTACAAGCATCTATTTCACAGACAGAAACAAGTTCAAAACACAGACCTTATTGCCACCAGTGAATATTAAGTGCACGATCATCATCTCCAAATCTCTGCTCTCAGATCATACGGAGTGGCAGAATCTAGGACTCTTTCAATCAAAGTACCATCATTTGGTTCCTACAGAGGATTTTAAGTGCTTCTTGATCTGCAGCTCTTTGAAAGAGGTGGTAATTTTTCCAAAAGCCAGTAGAATTAACATCCTGTGAGTTCTTCAGGCCAGGCCAGGCCAGGCCAAGGCAGGGCTTGATTCTTAATCACTGTGCAGAAAATGGACAGCTATTAAGTACTAAAAATTGAATTATGCTCCCCAGAATTGTGTCCACTCAGCTAGGCCACTATTCTCAGTGTTATGTAACAGCCTATGTATTGTAAATCCTAATCTCTCTGATGTTAATCAGGGAGCTCTGGTAGTGTAGGGCATTGTGCTGCTAACCCAAATGCTAACCAAACTCTTTGGTGGTTTCAATTCACCAGATGCTCTGGGAGAATAAGATGGATGATCTCCTCTCTGAGATGTGATCAGCCAGTCAGTTGTAAGGGGCTTTAAGTGGGATGTTGTTGTTATGTGCCGTTGAGTCAATTATGACTCATAGTGACTCAATTCACAGTACTTCTGAGCCCTGTCCTATCCTGAGCCAATTTCACAACCTCTGACACACCTAACGTCATTATCCCAGTTACTGTGTCAGTCCATCTTCTCCAGGGTCTTCCTCTCCTGTGCTGTCCCTCCATCCTTCCAAGCATGATGTCCTTCTCTAAGGACTGGTCCCTTTTAGCAACATGTTCAAAGTATGTCCGATGGAACTGCAAAATCCTTGCCTCCAAGGAGCAACTTAGTTGAATATAGCACCCTTGTTAGCCCTAATCTGATATAAGGGGGGATCTCTGGGATGTGGCCTCCATCACATTTTGTCTTATAAGAGATAAAAAGAGAAAGAAGTGAGCAGGGATAGAAGGTCCTCAATATCAATAGAAAAGAAGAGTCAGGAGTAGAATGTGTACTCTGGACCCAGATTCCCACACTAAGCAACTCTTAGAATCAGAACACACAGAAAGATAAAACCTTTCCTTAGATCTGGCACCCTGGATTTGGACTTTCAGTCTCCTGAACTGTGAGAAGGTAAATTTATTTGTTTAAACCATCCACTTGTAGTGTTACTGTCATAGCAGCACTAAAATATCAAGACATTAAGAGATAATACTAGGACATCAGATATCTTCCTTGGGAAGAAGCAAAATAGCCTGGGAAGGTTCACTTAGACTAGCAGCAGAGACAAAGGAAGCAGCTCAGTGGTCAGGCCTGCCCACAGCAATGTGAAACCAGGAGATGAGAAGTAGGTGGAAGAACCACCGCAATAAATAAACATCTCCTGAGAATTTCCTGTAAGATAAGGATCAGTGTGCCAGCTGAGGCCCCTGCCATCAGGTGGCTAAGGAAACAATGAATTATTTCACTGGCAAAGGCCAGAGTTGGCAGCAGCTGGAAAAAAGAGGAGACACCAAAAGAAACCAAAAAGACAACAAAGATAGAGCAAGCACATGAAAGCATAGGGATGGGGAAAGACTCCAGCAAAGAAAGATCCTTTTATAACAAAAGATGTTGACGGTGACCTTCAGAGACATAGTGAAGCCTGATTGCAGACACTGAGACAGGAGGAACATTGTGAGGCATTAATGAGAAAAGGGCAGACAGGAAATGGAAGTGGCTGATGTAGACCACTCAATCTGTGAGTGACAGGAAGAAGGGCAAAGTGTGGAGGCCAGAGGGGTAGCATGTTCAGGAGAAGGTCGTTTTAATATTAAAGAAAAACTCGTTGTTCTTTAATAAAATGATTATGGCTCCACAAGGTTTCTAGCAGAGTCTGCTGTGCTTTTCAAATGTTGGGGTGTGTGTGTGTGCACGTGTGTGTGTGCGCATGCACACGTGTGTGTGCTCACACCAGATTTGGGGATTAACATAATAGCTTTAAGGTTTATTAATAACAGTATTTAAATAATAATTTAAATCTGAAGTCACCTAATAGTGTCCCCTATGTAGAGAGGAAAATAAAGTATCGAACCCATACGCCTAGAATCTGCCTAAGTGTTACATTCAATTCACTCCATAAATGTTTCTTGTAATATTTGACAGGAACTGTTCAGGAACAGGTAGAGTAGCAAAACCAAACAGACAAAGATAGTGCTCCTATGGAGCCTGCATTCTAGTGCTTTGTGTTCTTCAGGGTTCTAAGAGCTAACAGCTCAAATTAGGAGGATTGCAGGAAAGTTTGTTTACGCAAGGATTATTTTGAAAAAGTGCACAAAAGCTACCATAATAAAATACCACAATCCCAGTGGCTTAAAACAAATTTTTGTCTCACAGTTCTGGAGATAAGAATCTGAATTGCAGGTTTCAACAGGGCCATGCTCCCTCTGAAGGCGGGAAGAAAAGCTCTCTTTTAGCTTCCAGTGGTTCCTGACAGTCCTTAGCTGATAGATGCATCACTCCATTTCTGACAGTGTTTCTCCTCCTTTGATAAGTACACCAGTCCTTGGATGAAGGCCTCCAGTATGGTCTCTTGTTAATTACCAACAACTTCCAAGACATGAGCTTTAGGACTTCAAAACATATTTGGGCAGGAGGGGTAAAAACGAGGATACAATGAAACTGTAAAAAAGGTGTGGATAAGAGGAACTGAGTATAGTACAGAAACTCTAACTACCACAGGCTAGAAGGGGTAGAGGAGGAGTTGGTTCTCTGATTCTAGGAAGTGAGTTTCTGGTAAAAATTTGAGAGGAGTAGTAAGTGGCCAGGAAGAAGCAGTCCTTGGAGAAGGATACTATGCTTGGAAAGTTGGAGGGACAGCTCAGGAGAGGAAGAACTTGGATGAGATGGATTGATGCAATAACTGGGGTAATGGGTTTAGCTGTGTCAGAAACAGCGAGATTGGCTCAGGATAGAACAAGGTTAAGTACTATTGCATATAGGGTCCCTATGAATCACAAAAGTCAGGACTGGAGGAAGACTCATCAACAACCTGCGTTATGCGGATGACACAATCTTGCTTGTTGGAACTGAGGAGGCCCTGAAGTACTTACTGCAGAAGGTCAAGGACTGCTGCCTTCAATATGGATTGAAGCTCAACATCAAGAAAACAATGATTCTCACCACTGGGTTGATTGGCAGCATCATGACAGATGATGAAGAGATTGAGATTGTTAACAGCTTCCCTTTGCTTGGCTTCAGACTCAACATTCTTGGTACCAGCAGCCAGGAAGTCAAAAGACAAATTGCACTGGGAAAGTCAGCTGTTAGGACCTCTCCAGAGTACTGAAGAGCAACGACATTTAAGACTAAGGTGTGCCTGATTCAGGCCAGGGGTTTTGCAATTACTTGCTACGCTTCAGAAAGCTGGACAATGACTAAGGATGATAGAAGGTAAATTGATGCCTTTGAGCTGTGATGCTGGAGTATTAGGAGAACAAACAGGTTTGTCCTAGAGAGGGTGAAACCCAACTGCTCCTGGGAGGCAAGGATTCTGAAGCTTTGTCTAACATACTTTGGGCATGTTACAGGGAGTGACCAGTCCTTGGAGAAGGACATCATGCTTGAGAGCGTGGAGGGATAGTGCAAGAGAGGAAGACCTTCAAGAGATGTATTGACACGGTGACTAGAGTAATGGGAGTAGATATGTCAGAGACAATAGGTTAGCACAGGATAGAGCAGGGTTCAGAGCTATTGTATACAGGGTTTCTATGAGTCACAAACACATAACACATAACAACACAACATGAGTCACAGGGACTGGAGGGCACATA
>NW_006399855.1:1736154-1739382 GCF_000299155.1 Elephantulus edwardii | reverse complement strand
TTGCTTCATAGCAACCCTACAAGCATCAGAGTAGAACTGTACATAGGGTTTTCAGATACTGAATTTCCAGAATTGGATACAAGGCCTATTTTTCAAGGCAGTTCTGAGTGAATTTGTACTACAAACCATTTGATTGTTGTTGCTATATGCCATTAAGTCTGGCAGGTTTTAAAAGGCAGTGAAACACATGGGGAAATACTGCCCATCCTTCTCAGAGGAGCAGCTGGTGGGTTTGAACCATGTGCCTTTGGGACTGCAGTGCAGCTTCTTACCACTAGGCCAACAGAATTCCTCAACCATTTGATTAATAACCAGTAACTTAACTGATGAACAATGATGCTATCACACAGAATATATTACACATCTACTATTGGATGGAGTAGAGAAAGAAAGTATGGAAATTTTTAAAAGATGTGAAGATTTATGTTTTTCAGGAAAAAAGTTCTGCTGGGTTTTGAAGTGGTTAATTCAGAAACAAGGGTAGCCTTAGAGGCAAGGATGGTGACATTTTGTCTCACATAATTTGGGCTGCTTGTCAAGAGGAGCCAGCCCTTAGAAAAAGATAACATTCTGGAAAAGGTGGAGAGGTCAGAGAAAGGGAAGGCCCTCAACAAGATGGATTGACACAGTGACTGTAACAATGGGTTTGAGTATTATCTGAGAAAATAGTAGTCAAAAAGCAAAATCCAGGGCTTCATCCCTAGTCGCCATTGCAAATTTACTGTACGTGTCACATAAAACTACAGGGTGATTACTTTGCTCAAAGACATGCCCTAGACTAAGAAATACCTCAGTGAATGGGTGGAGTTGAGGCTACATTTGGCTCCAAGTAAAGAACTATCCATTTATAAAAGGAATTGGCATGGCAGGAACTAAGAGGTCCAGCTGGCACCCAAGAACAACGAAGGAGTGTCTGTGCTCCAGCCACCACCCCAGGAGCCGTCTAAGGGCCTCCACTGGACAGACAGCTGCCTTTGTGTCAGGTCTCCACACAGGCCCAACTCCACCCCATCTTTTCCTCTCCAGTCAGAACCAGACTGACCAAAAGCCAGAGACCAGTATGAGCCAAAAGGAAAAGATTATTCAAAACTTTGACCCTTCCAGACTTACTGTGGAAATGCTCTGTCCCCATTTTGACACAAAAATAGATGATTCAGGACTTCTGCCTACAACAATGTGTCCAATCTTAATGAGAAGGAAAAGAATGGATAAAACAGGGAAAACACATTTTGAAATTTGTTTCCTTTTCCATTAGTTTGGAAGGGGGATGGGTTTCCAACAGCTCATTCTCATTTGGCTTCCTGCTGAGAATTTTCACACTAGATATACAGAATCTACAGCACAGTCTACACTTTGACAAGATTCCTAGCTGGTAGAATGGAGCTTCTGATTTGAGATCTCTGGAATGGAAATACAAATTCTAAGCAGGAGACCATGCTTGTTCCTTCATTTGCAACTGGAAAGAAAAGGGATGAAGTAATCAATCATTTATCACTAAGCACAGCTGATGAAAGGGGAAACGAGTGTCACCTGAGCCAGAAAACGACACAACTGCTGCAACCAAAAGGCAGTATCAGTTGCAGATTAAACAGTTTGCAGACCGTCAGAAAAGGCCCAAGGGCTCATGGCCATCAAGTTGGACTCATAATAACACTGCATGTTTTAGAAAAGAACTATGCACTATTGTTGTTGTTGTTGAGTCAGCTGCAACTCATAGTGACCCTATGTACAATAGCTCTGAACCCTACCCTATCCTGAGCCAGTCTCACTGTCTGACACACCTATCCCTTTATCTCAGTTACTATGTCAATCCATCTCATCCTGGGCCTTCCTCTCCCGTGCTACCCCTCCACCCTTCCAAGCATGATATCCTTCTCTAGGTATGGTCTCCTGGAAATATGTCCAAAGTATGTGAGACAGAACTTCAAAATCCTTGCCTCCAAGGAGCAACCTGATCTTACTCTCTCCATGACAGACCTGTTTAGATATCTTTATTTTTTAAATTTTTTATTTGAATGGTGGAACAATCATATTGCAACAAGTAATACAGTAATAAAAAACAAACAATCCTAACATTTACTTAATAATATTTTTAAAAAGATGTATTTTTTTGGTCTAGGGGAACAGTTTTTTAAAAAGCCCCCTTATCAAGTTTAAATCTTTTAGAGTGTTTTGCCTTTGCCTCTAATATATAGCTGAGTGTCACTCTGTTATATTAACATAATAATAGGATTTTCTGACCTTGTATCAAGGATGTCCTTTTCAAGGAAAGAGAAGGAAAATTTTAACTGTTTTAAAATAACTTGGTTACTTTTAGGTCTGCTCTGAATCACAGACTTTATTTCCCTGACTCCTTTCCCTCTTTATATGCTATGCTGAGTTAAAGTATTTTCTTTTGAGATTGTTCAGATCAGGAAAGCTAGCATTCAGCTGATGCAAGACCCAAGAACACACCTTAAATGAGTAGCCTAGCCTCTGGTGTTCCGTCTTAACAACCTTTAACTCTACTAAGAGATTCCAGGTGCTTTTCCAGTAACTCCTGTGTGACCTTTAAGAGAGGAGTCATCTTGAAAGGTCAAGCTCTGTGTTGACCAAGAGCCTCACCTGGAGATAGCCATTTTTAAGCCACATGTGTCTTTTTTAAATTTTCAGTATCATGCACACTTCTTGATCATCTTTGGACGCAACCCACTAGACCCAGTAAGTACTTCCGCTGCTAGCCATTTTGAAAGAACAACTACACATGTGTTTAATTATCCCTGTCCCTGTCATGTGGGCCAGTCCAAGATACTCTCTCTTATCATCTTATTTTCATCAATAGACATAATCTTTTCCTTTCAATACATTAACTCCTAAACTCCACCTCCATGAATAAACATGTATTTCTTCCCTCTAAAGCATTTGAAAGGATCCTATGCTCCTTTGTTCAAGGAATCATGATCTAGTGTTGCACTGGTCTTTTAAAATATTTTTCCAAAGTTTATTCTTTGATTGCATATAAAAACCTAGACTCCTGATTTGCTACTTTTACTTAACAAGAGGAAGAACTTGAATTTGAGGAATGCACTGCAGATATTTTCTTGAAGACTACTCTTAAGAAATAGTCTAGTTAAGGGAGCTCTGATGGCCTAGTGGCAAGAAGCTGCACTGCAATCCCAGAGGTATGCTGTCTGAATCCACCAGAGGCTCTGCTGGAGGAGGGGCAATCTCCTCCTGACACTTTGTTAT
>NW_006399855.1:1728548-1734259 GCF_000299155.1 Elephantulus edwardii | reverse complement strand
TCATTAGTGTTCAAGGCCTCAAACCTGTTCCTGAGATGGTTGTGAAATTCAGGTGGGATAAACTCAAAGTCATATTTTGGTTGCCTTGGATTTGGTTTAAGTTTCCTCAACTTCAGCTTGAACTTGCATGTGAGTAGTTGGTGGTCTGTTCCACAATCAGCTCCTGGCCTAGTTTTCACAGCTGATATTGAGCTTCTCCAGTGGTTCTTTGCACAGATGTAATCGATCTGATTCCTATGCATGCCATCAGGTTAAATGCAAGTATATAACCTCCGTTTATGTCTCTTAAAAAATGTATTTGCTATGAATAAGTCATTGTGCAAAATTCGATCATTCTCTCTCCAGGTCCATTTCTGTCACCAAGTCCATGTTTTCCAACTACTGAATATTCCTCTTTGTTCCCTACTTTTGCATTCCAGTTTTTTCAAAAAAGGTAATAGTCTAGTTAAAGTATTTTTATACAATCATTCAAATTATCATAGAGATATTTTGCTTTATAATATTAATTACCATTGGCCTAGTGGCAAGAAGCTGTGCTGCAATCCTGAAGGCATGTGGCTCAAGGTCATTAGCTACTCCACAGGAGAAATATCAGCAATCTCCTCTCATGCAATTAACTGCATCTGAAATGGTCAGCTATGGGAAGGTTCCAACTCTAAGGTAAACAACAACAATGTAGGGCAACAATGACAAAGGAGGGAACAAATACTGAGGTTGATGTTGAAAGAGATTCTGAATATTACAGTTGAGTGGTGAAAAGCAAAAGCAAAAGCAAAAGGAAGAAATCAGGAAGTTAAGGAGTTGAACAGATTTCAAAGTGCAACTCAGGAAAACAAAGTATTACAGTGAAATGTGCAAAGAGCTGGAGTCAGTCAGAAAGTCAAAAGGAGTGAATTTGATCAGCATTTCTTAAGCTGAAGGAACTGAAGAACATATTCAAACCTTGAGTTGCAATACTTAAAGAAGCTATGAGCCGTACCACTTCGACCTCTGCCGCCACTGCCGCCGTGTAGAAGAGAGGAAGCCAGAGAGGAGCCCACGCCACCTGTCACCCAAGTCCTCCAGCCGCGCCTCCCCGAAGTGTTTAAGATGTTCGCCTGCGCCAAGCTCACCTGCACCCTCGCTCTGATCCGAGCTGGATCCAGGGTTGCATACAGACCAATTACTGCATCGGTGTTATCACGACCAGAAAGCTAGGACTGGAGAGGGCTTAGCAGTGTTTAGTGGGGCCCAGAATGATGTGTCTCCACTAATCCAGAGGGAGTTTCAAACCAGTGCAATCAGCAGAGACATTGATACTGCTGCCAAATTTATTGGTGCAGGAGCTGCAACAGTAGGAGTGGCTGGTTCTGGTGCTGGTATTGGGACAGTCTTTGGCAACCTCATCATTGGCTATGCCAGAAACCCTTCACTGAAGCAGCAGCTGTTCTCATATGCTATCCTGGGATTTGCCTTGTCTGAAGCTATGGGTCTTTTTTGTTTGATGGTCGCTTTCTTGATTTTGTTTGCTATGTAACAAATAACTGCTAAGAGATGTTGGCATTCATATTAATTATGGAATCCGTATAATTCTGTGTATCTTACTGTGACTCCAGAAACTGTAGTGTGGGTGTCATGGAAATGTACATTATTTCCAAAGTCATTTCATTAAAGGTGAAAACTTTTTTTTTAAAAAAAAAAAAAGAAGCTATGAGCATAATATTGAATAATCCAGGAAGCATCAAGAGGGGAAAAAGATGGAAGGAGTACACAGAGTCACTGTACCAAAAAGAATTGGCTGACACAAAAAAATTTCATGAAACAACTCATGCTCAAGAAGCATTGGTGACTTTCAGGTTCATGTGGAGAGAGAGAGGACTGAAACTTCCCTGGGGAAAGGTCTTTCTATTTGGGGATCCTGGCCTCCACAGCTGTGGGGCCATCCCAGGTGCCTAACAGGACAAGAAAGTTTGGGACAGAGAACTACAAGCAGAGGATAGACTTTCTTAGCTTTCTGTGAGACAGAGAGCTGACTTGAGGACCGCCCCCATCCCTGCACACAAACTGCTTAAATTGGTGCCCCTGATCTCATACCAGTCCAGAAGCAAAGGAAGACATTAAGCTTCAGGAGAGAAGGCACCGTCAAATGAGATACACTTCCCCAGGGCCAGTATATATAGGTGCTTGTGGAGAGAGAGAAGGCAGAAACTTCACCGGGAAAAGGTCTCTCTATTTGGGGACCCTTGCCTCTGTGACTGTGGGGGCCATCCCAGGTGCCAAAAAAGACAAGAGAGTTTGGGACAGAGAGCTACAAGCAGGGGAAAGGCCTTCTCAGCTAGCATGTTGGGCTACAAGAAAGCGAACTGATTTGAAAACCCCCTGGATAGAAACTCCTCTAGTGGAGATTCTGGTTTCACCCCACTAAGCTGCATAGACGAAGGAGAACAACAGAGTTTGGGAGAGGGGACTACATTAAGGTGAGATTCCTGCAGGGCTACAGTGAAGATAAGAGAGAACCTGAAGGACTTCAGGAAAGGCAAATTTCCCCAGAAAGGACTTTCAGTAGAGTGGGTAGCTAAACCCATAGATTGAACATTTTCATCTGGCAACTAATCAATAACATCGTAAAGATAAGAATTTCTGACAACTTATTTAGACATAATATAAATGACCTAACACTTACCAAGAAAAAGTTCACATAGTGTTAAGAAAGAAATAGCCAGCTTCAAACACTGTGAAAAACCAAATTAAGCATTCTCCAAAATAAAAGCAGAGACTCTTACAGACTAATGAATACCCCAGAATCAAGAAGTCATAAGATATACACTGATGTGGAGGCATTTGAACAGCTATGAAAGAAAGTACAAATGATAGAAGAAACAATGGAAGCCACAAATAAAGGTACTATCCTAGAGGTAGAGAGTTAGAAGTATACTGATGCAGAGTTATTTGAACAGCTACCGAAGAAAGTGCAAATGATGGCAGAAACAATGGAAGCCATTAAGAAAGCAAATACTCCGGAGATGAGAAGCCAGAAGAAATATATTGATGAGGAGAAACTTGCACAACTATGGAAGAAAATGCAAAAGATGGAAGGAAGAATTGAAACTATAGATAAATCAGTACAAGAACTTAAATTATCACAAGATAGAGGGCACAGCCAACACAGTATTGTAAGTAACAGAAATGCATGAAAATGCATCCAGAATAGTAAGACTGAAATGGCAGAAGTGCTAGAGGGACAAAAAAGTAGAACAGAAGAGATGAAGCTGAGAGTCATTGAGCTAGAAGACAAGAACTTCAATGGAAACTTAGTAGAATATCAGAGATGAAACATGAAACAAACACTAGAATCATGTGAGATGACATCAAAAGGAGCAACATATATATGACTGCAGTTCCAGAATACAATAGGAACAGGAAGAAAATTTCTCAGGTATGATGAACAACAAGGAAATCCACATTCAAGAAGCTGAGTGAACACCATATAGACTAGACCCAAAAAAAGAAAAGAAGACATATCATAGAAAAATTCTCCAAAATAAAAGATAAGGATAGAATACTCAGAGCAACAGGAGAAAAACAAAGTGTCACTTACAAATGAAAAACAATTAGATTAAGTTCTGATTTTTCAGCAGAAACCATGTCAGCAAGAAGACAATGAAATGGCATATACAGAAAGCTGAAAGAAGACAATTGCCAACTGACAATCTTGTACCATGCAAAGCTCTCCATCAAATAGGAAAGAGAAATTAGATCCTTTACAGAAAAAAAGGAACTTAAGGAATTTGTGAAAACAAGGTGAAATCAACAAGACATTTTAAGGGAAGTCCTTCATACAGAGATACTAAAGGAAAGCAGATGGGCTACAGTAACCAGAAATGCCATAAAGAGAAACACAGCAAAACAGCAACCATAAAACCTGGACTGTCCATATTCACACTTGATATGAATGGACTAAATGCACCAATCAAGATGGGAGAAAAGTAGCAGAATGAATACAAAAACAAAGCCCATCAATATGTTGACTATAAGAAACACATCAAAGAAATAAAGAAAAAGACTCAAAATCAAAGTCTAAGGGGGGGGGGAAATTTACCAAGCAAATGACACTCAAAAAAAAGAATTTCAATACCAATCTCTGATAAAATAGACTTTAGGATGAAAACCACCATAAAAGATAAGAAAGGTCACTATATAATTATTTAAAAAGTACAGTAGATCAAGAAGACATAACCTTGGTCAACATGCATGCACCAAACAATAGACCTGCAAAATACATAAAACAACAGTTAACAGATCTGAAGAAAGAAATAGCACCACAATAGTGGTGGGAGACTTTTAATATAGCGTTCGCACCAAAGGACAAGTCAACTCAAAAGAAACCTAACAAAGATGCAGAAGATGTAAAGCTAACTCAACCTTGTATATGTATTCAGGGTACTGCACCCAACTAAAACTTAATTCACTTTCTTCTCAAATGCACATGGTATATTCTCCAGAATTGATCATATATTAGGGCATAAAGCAAGCCTCAACAAATTAAAGCACATTGAAATACTATGAAGTATCTTCTCAAACCACAATGCCATAAAACTAGAAATCAACCACAAAGGATTAAGCTTATAACATCACTCAAGTGGAAGGTAAATAACACGCTGCTAGAACATGATTGAGTCATAGAAGAAATAAAGAATGAAATAAAATTTTCCTAAAAACAAATGCTAATTGAAAATACAATGTACCAAAACCTCTGGGTTTCAGTTAAGGCAGTCCTCAGGGGGCAGTTCATAGCAAAAGGCAAACACATAAAAAGCAAAGAAGCAAAATTAATTATCTAACTTAACACTTTCATCAAATAGAAAAAGAACAACAACTTAACCCCACAGCCTCTAAAACAGAGGTAATGATAAGAATAAGAGCTAAAATCAATGAGATAGAAAACAGAAATATAATTGAAGTCTTTAACAAAACCAGAAGCTGTTTTTTGAAAGGGTCAATAAAATTGACAAATTACTGGAAAACTTAACAAAAAGGAAAAAAGAGAAGGCACAAATAGCTCAATTAGGGAATGGTAGAGGAATTAGAGGAAATTACATCTATAATAATGGAATACTATGAAAAGCTATACTTTGATAAATTTGAAGACTTAAAGGAAATGGACAAATTCCTTGAAATGTATGCCCTACCCAGACTGATACAGATAAATGTAGAACACCTGAAGAGGTCCAGCACAAAGAAGAAATTGAGCTGATCCTAAATTGACTCCTGCACAAAAGAAGTCTTGGACCAGATTGCTTCACAGCTGAATGCTACCAAACATTCAGAGATTTATTATCAATTCTACTTAAATTATTTTTAAAAAATAGAAAAAGAAGGAATGCTCCCTGAGACATTCTATGAAGCCAGTATAATTCTAAACCCAAAACCAGGCAAAGATATTACCAAGAAAAAAAAAACGCAGACTCTCTCATGAGCATAGATGTCAAAATCCTTAACAAAATCCTAGATAATAGAATCCCAACTTAGTAGAGTGGCAGGATAAAGATCAGTATCCAAAAGTCAATAACATTCCTCTGCTGTAAAAATGAGAACTCAGAGAAGGAAACCAAGAAAGCAATACCATTTTTTTAAATTTAATTTAGTTTGTTTCTTTTTCATTTCAATGAACATCTACAGAGATTTTGGAATTCCATTCATTCATTGTTGCACCCTTCTCCCGGCACACCCCC
>NW_006399855.1:1697549-1728122 GCF_000299155.1 Elephantulus edwardii | reverse complement strand
GAATATAAATTCTAACAAATTCCTTCTATTTCCTTCACTCTCCACCCTCAAATTGTAAAACCCAATGATTAATCCTCCCTTCCCCCTGCACATCCACATCCCTCTGCTTCTAGCCTCTCCCACCTTCCTAGATCCTTATACTCACTCTACAATAATGGTTTTATACAATGTTTATCCTTAAGGGACTGAGTTAGTTCACTCAGGATAATGCTCTCCAGTCCCTCCCAAGTTAGGTAATAATTTACAAAGTTACTGTTCCTGCAGTCCATTGTGTGAATGTACCATAATCCATTCCTTATTGGACATTTGGGCTGTTTCCATGTTCTTGCAATGGTGAATAATGCTGTTATGAACATTGGTGTACAAATCTGTTTCTGCCTCAGTTCTCAAATTCTCAGGGTATATTTCAAGTAGTAGAATATCTATCTGGGTCATATGGAATTTCTATCTTCTGCTTTTTGAGGAAGTGCCAAACTGCCTTCCAGTATGGTTGCACTATAATGTTGTTGTTGTTATGTGCCGTCAAGTCTTGTGCAACTCATAGAGACCCTATGTTCAACAGCCCTAAACCTTGCTCTATCCCTTACCAACCTTATTGTCTCCAACACACCTATCCCCATTACCCCAGTGACTGAATCAATCCATCTCATTGAGGATGTTCCTTTCCTGCGTAGTCCCTCCACCCTCCCAAGCATAACGTCCCTCTCCAAGGACGGATCCCGCCTTGCAACATGTCCAAAGTATGTCAGATGAAGCTTCAGAATCCTTGTCTTCAAGGAGCAGTCAGATTTCACCCCTCTCTAGGACGAACCAGTTTGCTCTCCTAACAGCCTATAGTATATTTAATACTCTTCTCCAGCACCACAGGTTAAAGGCATCAATTCTCCTTCTATCATCCCTAGTCATTGCCCAGCTTTCTGATGCATAGCATGTAATTGTGAAGACCATGGCCTGAATCAGGTACACCTTAGTCTCCAGACTGACATTGTTGCTCTTCACTACTTTGGAGAGATCACTGACAGCAGACATTGCCAATGCAATTCATCTTTTAATTTCCTGGCTGCTGGTATCAAGAGTGTTGATTGTAGAACCAAGCAAACTAAAGCTGTCAACAATCTCATTCTCTTCACCATCTATCATGATGGTGTCAATCGTCCCAGTGGTAAGAATCTTTGTTTTCTTGATGTCGATCTTCAATCCATATTGAAGGCTGTAGTCCTTGACCTTCTATAGCAAGCTCTTCAGGTCCTCCTCAGTTTCAGCAAGCAGGTTTGTGTCATCTGCATAATGCAGATTGTTGATGAGTCTACCTCCAATACTGATGCCACATTTCTCCTCATAGAGCCCAGCCTCTCAGATAATCTGTTCTGAATGTAGATTGAAAATAAATGGAAATAGGACACATCCTTGACACACACCCTTCCCAGTTTTGAACCATGCAGTGTTCCTTTGCTCTGTTCTTAATGACTTCCTCCCGGTCCAAGTATAAGTTTCGCATAAGCATAATCAAGTGTTCTGGAACTCCCATTCCTCTCAGAGTCAGCCACAGTTTGTTGTGATCTGCACAGTCAAATGCCTTTGCGTAGTAAATGAAACACAGATAAACATTCCTCTGGTACTCTCTGCTTTCAGCCAAGATCCATGTGACATTTACTATAATATATCTAGTGCCACAGCTTCTTCTAAATCTATCCTGCACTTCAGGCAGTTCTCTGCTGATGAGCTGTTCCAGTTGTTTTTGGATAATCTTCAGCAGAATCTTGCTTGCATGTGATACCAGTGATACTATTAGATAATTTCTATACTCTCTTGGCCACTCACAAATTGAGATACTTGGGAGTGAATATAACTGGAGACACAAAAGACCTGTACCAAGAAAACTACCAATCATTTCTGTAAGACTCAATAAAAGATCTACAAAAATGGAAAAATGTTCTCTGTCCGTGGATAGGAAGACTCAATATAGTGAAAATGACAGTACAAATAAAAGCAATCTTCTATGTTCAACACAATCCCAATACAGATATAAATTTATTTTTCAAGGAGATCAAAAGGGAAATTTTCAAGTTTATTTGGAGAAGAAAGAGACCCCGAATAAGCAAAGTACTTCTGAGAAACAAAAATAGGAAGTGGGAGGCATAACACTCCATAATCTCAAAACCTACTACACAGCAGTAGTAACCAAAACAGCATGGCACTGGTACAATGACAGGCACAAAGATCAATGGAACTGAATAGAAAACCCAGAAATGGACATATATATCTATGGTCAACTGATAATAGACAAGGAAATAAAATCTATCAAATAGGGAAATAATAACCTCTTCATCAAATGGTGCTGGCAAAACTGGACTGCTACCTGCAGAAAGTTGAAACAGGATCCACATTTCAAACCATACACAAAAATCAACTCAAAGTGGATTAGAGACCTTGGAGAAAAGCCCCAAACCATAAAGTTTATAAGAGATAGTCTGGGATCAATCTTAGAAGCACTGGTCTATGGTATAAAGAGGCTGACACATACATGCACAATCTGTAGAGGGTACAACTGATGAATGGGACTTTCAAAAGTTTAAATGTCTGTGCTCATCAAAAACCTTTTTCCAATAGGGTGAAAAGAAAACCTTCAAATTGGGAAAAAAATATTTAGCAATACCATCTCAGACAAGGGTCTCATAACAAAAGTTTTCAGAATATTTCTGGGCCTCCAGGTAACCAAATTCCAAAAATGGGCAAGAAACATAAAAAGATGATTTTTACAGAAGAATTTGGATGACAAACAGACACATGAAGAAATGCTAAAAATCATTGCCAATAAGAGAGATGCAAATCAAAACCACAATGAGATACCATCTCACCCCAGAAACAGTGGGAAAGTTTAGCATGGCAGCAAGCAATTAATTTTGGAGAGGATTTGGAAAGGTGGGAACTCTCAGACTCTGTTGGTGGGATTGTAAAATGGTACTACTACTTTGGAAATCAGTTTGGCATTTCCTCAAAAAGTTGAACATAGAAACTTTGTATGACCCAGCTTTTCTACTACTAGGAATATACACCAAAGAAATGAAACTGAGACACAAACAGAGATTTGTACACCAATGTTCAGAGCAGAATCACAATAACATGCAAACAGCCAGAATGTCCAACCACAACTGAATGGGTTGGAAAATTGTGGTATGTTCACACAATGGAATACTACGCAGCACTCAGGAACAATGAGTTTGAAAAATACTACATAACTTGAGAGAGACTGGAGGGCGTTATGCTGAATGAACTAACTCAGTATCATAAGGACAAATACTGCATAAGAACATTATTGTAAAAATAGAAAGATAACTAGTAAAACATGTATGAAGACTCAAGAGGGGGAAGGATGTGAACATAGAGGTGAGGACAAGTAGGGGCAAAATCACAGAGTTGCACAATTTGTTGAGCAGAGGGAAGGGCAAAGAAATGGAAAAGATCCATCAGGGACCTAAAAAGACAGGGTAATGATAGTTATAGTCCAATGGTGAGTAATTTTATAAAACATAATACATGGGAATGATAATATGAAACACAATGTGAATAAAGAATAGTGTGAAACACAATGTATATGAATGTTTTAAGTAAACCAATATAAAATGTAAAAAAAAAAAAAATAAAAATACACACACACCAAGAAAGAGGTAATGGTGATGAAGGAGGAAGTTCTAGGTGCTCTGCAGGAATTGATGGAATATTAGCTGATCTATTTCAACAAACAAATGCTGCCCTGGACTTGCTTACCATGTTCTGCCAAGAAATCTGGAGGACAACTACCTGGCCAAGTAACTGGAAGAGATCCCTATTTATTCCCATTCCAAAAAAGGTGACCCCAAAGAATGAGGAAATTACTAAATGATATCATTAGTATTACAGGCAAGCAAAGTCCAGCGGAAGATCACCCAAAAACAACTGGAACAGTATACCAACAGAACTACCAGAAATACAAGCTGGGTTTAGAAGAGCCTGTGAGACTAGGGACATCACCACCAATATCATATGGATTTTGGCCAAAAGAAGAGAACACCAGAGTAATGCCTATCTATGTTTCTTTGATTAAGCAAAAGCATTTGACTGTGTGGACCACAACAAATAGTAGCTAACCTTGAGAACAATGGGAATCCCAGAACACCTGATTGTGCTCATGTGAAACCTATACTTGTACTAAGAGGCAGTCATCAGAATAGAGCTGAGAAATATTGCATGGTTCAAACTTAGGGGTGCATCCTGTCTCCATACATTATCAATTTGTTTGCAGAACAGATCATTTGAGAGGCTGGATTTTATGAGGAGGAGTGTGGCATCAGGATTAGAATGAGCAACCTGCATTATGCAAATGATACAATTTTGCATGCTGAAATGGAGGAGGGGCTGAAGCATTTGCTGCAGAGAGTCGAGGACTGTAGAATGCAATACAGATCGAAGTACAACATCAAGAAAACAAAGATTTTCATTGCTAGGCCAATTGTCAGCACCATGATAGATAGAGAAAAGATTGAGATTGTTAACAATTTTAGCTTGCTAGTTTCCAGAATCAACACTCTTGGCACCAGCATTCAAGAAATCAAAAGACAAATTGCATTAGGAAAATCTGCAGTCAGCAACCTCTCCAACCTCTCCAGAATACTGAAGAGCAATGATGTCAGTCTCGAAACTAAGGCATGCCTGGTCCAGGTCAAGGTCTTGCTATTCATCAAAGAGCTGAACAATGACTAGGTATGACAGATGAAGAATCGAGGCCTTTGAGTTGTGGTGCTGGAGAAGAGTATTGAACATACCATGGACTTCCAAGAGAACGAACAGATATGTCTTGGAGAGGATGAAACCAAGGTAATTTGGCGGCAAGAACTTGGAAGCTCTAACTTGCACACTTTAGCCAAGTAGCCAGGAAGGACCAGTCCTTGGAGAAAGATATCATGCTTGCAAGGGTAGAAGGTCAGTATAGGAAGGGAAGACCCTGGATGAGATGGGTTGACAATAAGGATAAGTGTATCAGAGACAGTGAGATTAGCACATGATAGAGCAAAGTTCAGAGTTATTGTGCATAGGGTTGCTATGAGTCATAGTCAACTCAATGGTACCTAACAACAACAATGTAGTTACTCAATCATAATGTCTAATAAATGTAATGTATCTTATATGCAGAATAGGTTAGCTGGGAGGCTGGGCTCTGTGAGAAGAAGTGTGGCATCAGGATTGGTGGAAGATCCATCAACAATCTGCATTATGCAGATGACACAACCCTGCTTGCTGAAACTGAAGAGGACCTGAAGCACCTGTTGCAGAGGGTCAAGGACTGCAGCCTCCAATATGGATTGAGGCTCAATGTCAAGAAGACAAAGATTCTCACCACTAGGTCAAGTGGCAGCATCAGGATGGATGATGATGAGATTGAGATTGTTAACAGCTTTAGTTTGCTTGGTTCCATAGTCAACACTCTTGGCACCAGCAGCCAGGAAATTAAAAGACATATTGTGATGGGAAAGTCTGCTGTTAGGGACCTCTCCAAAGTGCTGAAAAGCAGTGGTGTCATTCTGGAGACTAAGGTGCACCTGATACAGGCCATGGTCTTTGCAATCAGTTGTCAGAGAGTTGGGCAATGACTAGAGAGGATATAAGGAGAATTGATGCCTCTGAGGTGTGGTGCTGGAGAAGAGTATTGAATACATGGACAGCCAGGAGAACAAACAGGTTCATCCTGGAGAGGGTTAAACTGGGCTGTTCTTTGGAGCAAGGATTCTGAGGCTTCGTCTGACATACTTTGGACATGTTGCAAGGAGAGACCAGTCCTTGGAGAGGAACGTTATGCTTGGGAGGGTGGAGGGACAGCGCAGGAGGGGAAGACCCTCTATGAGGTGGATTGATCCAGTGACTCGGGTAATCAGAGAGGGTGTGTCAAAGACAGTGAGATTGGCACAGGACAGAGCAGGGTTTAGGACTGTTGTACATAGGGTCACTATGAGCTGCATGTTACACGACGGTACATAACAACATTATCTTTTGGAAGTTGATCACTATATCATTCTTCCAGATGGATTCAAATCAACTTTTCTGATAGTGGCTGAGTACAAATCATTTGTGGCATCCAGGTACCTTCTGGGAGCAACCAGATTGACGGTTAAGGGAAGACCTTTAGTCAAAACCTGACCAGGGCCTGACCTGGGGCCCAGCAGGGGAATCGGGGAAGGAGGCAGCCAACCAAGAACAAACTAAAAACAGGATTCATCAGGCAGGGACAGGAATGGTAGCTTTTCCCAGAAGGGTTTTTGGATTCACCCACACACAGACAGAAGGGAAGTACCCAGTGGTTCTGGGCAAGGGGAGGGCTTACCTGGCACTGAAAAGTCTTTGAAGCATTAAGATACCGGAAATCCCCACTGATGCAGATTTCCGCTCTGGTGAGGGTAAACGGGCTCTGGCGGCTGGCGTTGCAGTTAAGCTAACCCTCCTGGTTTGTGGGGAATGCTGTGATATGACCTGAATGGCACTGTCCAGTGAAAAGCTGACTTTGGGGTTAGATGTATGTATGTTGCAGGGAAGTCCCGTGAGCCTCTGCAGACTCGGTGCTGCTTTTAGAGGAGCTGCTGTTCCCTGCCTAGGTCTGAACGGCACTTTGCAGGCGCTGTCACTTACTCTGTTGGTGGTGAGTGTGGGTTTTTGTTGTGCTGTGTTTGTGAGCTGTTTATTCTTGTTGGAGGAAGGCTGTGCAGAGTATCTCTTCACCTCCTACCCAAGGAGAGGCTGTGAAAACAGACTGGCTCAGCCCTCCTCAACAAGTGTGGTGTTTTTTTTTTTTTTTTTTTTTTTTTTTTTTTTTCTTTTTATTCACCTTTTCCGGTTTTTTTGGTTTTTCTTTCTTTTTTTTTTTTTTTTTTTTTTTTCCCCCCGTCCCCCAGTTCATTCCTCTCTTTGAAAGCAAAAGATAAACTTCTTCGTTGGTATACAATCCCCCCGAACCCAATCCTGCCCCCTTGCTCCAAATGCACTCCACTATGCGACCTTAATTCTGAACTCCTGTGATAATCATAATATGCTATCATATATCACTTTTAAACTGTTCTCTCCCTCATCTGTTTCAATTCAGTGTACATCATCTATCCAGTTTGTTTTATTACCCGTGATGGAATGGCTTAGGCTTGAAGGGTTCAAACAATTGAATCCTGTAGAATATCACCGGATATTACCACTCCTTCAAGACTATGAGGTGAACATTCCCACTGTCAAACATCTTGGAGAAACTCCACCCTCTTAATAGAAGGACCAGGGAAGGAGGCTCTCTAACTGTAAGAAAGGAGAAATTGCTTTCTCTCTTTGACTCTTGTGAGGTGAAAGTTGGACCAGACAACCAAGTTGGAATGAATTCAAAGGCGAGTCCTCTTACCTCACAGACACTAACAGGCCTGTGGCTGTAAGCACAGCTCATTTATTCAGCAAATGTTTATGCAGCACCTTCTTTGTACAGATCACAGTTCTGATGTGATTTGACAAGTGCTGTGTCCATTGCTTAAGACCTGAAATTACCGTATAAAATGCTGTCGAAAGTTATGGCCTACCCTGGCCTGTTGCATTGTTTGAGAGGTGCCAACGGAAGAAAGAGTCTGTACCCACACTTGGGTTAAAGTCCTAGGGAAATCCTTGCTCTCAAAACCATAGCAGCAGTGTTGGATTACCCAATAAGCAAAGAAAGCATGGGTTTACTTGTACTAATTCACCAATCTATAGTGAACTATTTCATATTTTCCATCACATGAGAGATTCTGCTTCTAGGTATGGCTGGCATCTGTCTCTTCCCCAACCCCATGGCACTTTCCTACAGAATCAAAGTTGTTTTTCCAAATTTACAATCCCTGACATACACAGAGGGAGGTCTGGTGATGTAGTGAGTTGTGCTGTTAACCCACCGGCTATGAGTTTCTCCATCAGTTCAAATCCACCAGCAGCTCCCAGGAAGAAAGATGGGCAGTCTTCTACTATTGCCTTTCTCAGCTTCAGAAACCTGATCTGATGGAGGGTCACTATGACAGTAAGTTTGCATTTATTTGAGAGAAACAGAATACCAGTAAACAAGTAAACACTGGTTTACTTACTACAGTGAGCAATGTCATGTTTGCCTACTATACATTAGTAAGTAGCACAGTGCTTCCATTGCTCATAGAGTATCCAGGCCTGCCTGGGACACAGTCCTACAGAAAAGGGAGGAAGAGCCTGGAGTGGGCACAGAAGCTCACAGTGGTGATACATACCTCAGAGCGAAGCCCAATAATAAAAAACACAATAACAAAGACGAAATAATGGAACATATTGTCATTACTTGGAGATTCTCAGAAATGGTTAGGAGAAAACCCTTGGAAAGAGTGTTATGTTTTGTTTTTTGGTTTTGTTTGGGGTTTTTTTGTTTGTTTGTTTTGGTTTTTTTTTTTAAAAAAAAGGCCAAATCAGTTGTCTTCAAGTCAATTCTCATTTGTGGTGACCCCATGTGCTAGAGAGTAGAACTGAGCTCTATAGGATTTGCAAGGCTGTGACCTTTTGGAAGCAAATCACCAGACATTTCTTCTAATGTATAGAAACCACCAACTTTTCATGTTAATGTTAATAGATAAGTGCTTAACCATTTGCATCAACCAGTTATTTGTCTTATAGTAAATTCATACCCATCAAGTCAATTCCAACTCATAGTGACTCCCCATTGAGCTTCCGAAGCTGTAAATCTTAATAAGAGGAGCCTGTCCTTCTTTCTCCCACGGGATAGCTCATTGATTCTAATCACTAGAGATTCACAATCTTTCAGTTAGTTGTGCAATCTGCTTCACATTATGCCGCCAGAGCTCCTTCCTCTTATAGTAATGTTGTTGTGCACTATTGAGTCTAAACTCACCCAACAAGGTGAGTCAGAACCAGGTCAACTGGAGCTTACCCTACAGTAGGTTTTCAGAGGTAGTAAGTGACACAGGAGGAGATTGCCCATCTTTCTTCTGCAGAGACTCTAGTGGATTCGAACTGTGTACCTTTGCAGTGGAAGTACAATTCTTTACCTCTAAGCCACCAGCACGCCCTTATAGTAAAGCAGGTTGGAAATGAGGCCATATCATAGGCACAGATGTAAATTCTATCTTAGGTGCCATTGATGCTTAGGGTGCACCAGTTATAGTAATGAAAAGGATAATGTGTTTCAGAAGGAGTAAGAAGAAGGGAGTGCAGTATATTCAAACCCAATAAAAACCTACAAGGCTCTGCTTAAAGTCCAAAATACTTAAAACTTGATATTGTGCTTAGAATAAATCACAAATATATGTACAATCCTTGAATTGTGTATAATGAAAAAGAATTCTGCACTTATGGATGACTAGATTATAACTTGCAGTTGATCTGTTTTTACAAGTCACCTCTACTGAAAAGTTAACCTGCCTGGATTAGACCAGGTAGAAAACAAAAGGCAATGAGGTTACAGTACACAATAAGTAAAAAAGAAAAAAAAGAAAATAAAGGCAATGAGGGACACCATTATAACAGTAGCCACAGCTGTCTGAACTGTTGTCAACTTGTAAGGACTGAGAGCTCATGGGAAATTCAGCTGTGCTGTATTTCTTTTGATGCTTTATATCATAAAACATCGTAAGTGTACAGTGGTATGCTGTTGTGATCCATTCACTCCTAAGAAAACCAAGTTAATTGAAACTTTGTCAGTTATATCAGTTTCCTAGAGGTGCTATATAACAAAAGACCACAAACTGGAAAGTTCATAAAAAAAGATATTTATTGTCTCACAGTCTGGAGGGTAGAAAACTAAATCAGCATGTGGGCCAGGCCATACACGATTCAAAGTGTAGGGGAAGATCTTTTCTTGTCTCTCCCACTTCTCATAGTTCCAAGCATCCTTTAGTTTGTAGACTGACTCACCTTCACACGGATATTTACCACTACCTGTTTCTCTCTGTGTCTCTTATTTTATACTAAGCCATAATATTTTCTGTTCCTTCATGTGTATGTCGGAGTGAACCCTAATGGCATAGTGATAATAAGCTGTGCTACAATATAAAAGGAACATGGTTCAAATCCACCAGCTGCTCCACAGGAGAAGGATGGGCAATCTCCTTCTATGTGTTTACTGCCTCTGAAAACCCGGTGGAGGGTCAGCTATTGTGAGGTGGTTACAAATCTACAGCACAAAACACCAACAACTACATATGCATGTGAACGTTGAACAATGAATAAGGAAAATCAAAGAAAAACTGATGCATTTGAATTGTGTTGTTGGCAAAGAATACTGGATATACTGTGGACTTCCAAAAGAACAAAATTCTTTCTTGGAGTAAGTGTAGCCAGAGTGCTCCTTAGAAGCAAAGATGCTGAGACTTTGTCTCATACTTATCATGTGATCAGGGTATGTCACCACAAGGTACCAGTCCCTAGAAAAAGACATAATGCATGGAAAAATAGAGGGCCAGTGGAAAACAGGAAGACCTTCAATGAAATGGATTGACCCAGTGACTGCAACAATGAGTTTAAGCACAACAGAGACTGTGAGGGGGTGCAGGGTAGGGTTTCACCCTGTTGCATGTTAGGGTCTCTATGAGTCAGAGTCAACTCAATGGCACCAACCAAAAGCAACAAGAACAACTCAAAGTGGATTAAGATTAATGCTACTGCAATATGACTTCATGTTAACTTAATGGATAAAATCATCAGACAAGGTCATAGTAGATGTCATCATAAAAGTAATTACATAATTCTCATCAAGGTAATGACTACATTATAACAACCAAACCAGAGAATCATGGCACACAAGTTGACACACAACCTTAATCGTCAGAATCCTCTTGTGACAGTCAACTTGGAACTTGTATACATCTCTTTAACCATACGTAATCTCTAAATAAGATAATCATGAAACTTTACTTATAATTCACAAGTATCAGAGATTGATTAAAACTTTATGATGAGAGAAACAATTTAATTCATGACACCAATCTTCCAGGGTTTGAAACAAATGGAATTTTCCTTCTTCCACCCTGGGAGCTCTGGTGGCCTAGTGATAAGAAACTGCACTGCAATCCCAACAGCACGTGATTAGAATCTACCAAATGTTCTGTTGAAAAAGGATGGGAACTCTCTTCCTGTATGATTAAAAGCTTCTGAAAACCTGCTGGAAGGTCAGCAATGTGTTGCAGACCGAGGATATAGTATTTTTATAATTATTAATGATGAGCCAAACAGCCAGGAATGAAATAAAACAGAAAGTGTATAAGACAGGGGGCCAGCAGTTTCATCAACTGAAGGGCCTCAAGCCATGCCTCTCTATGTATTTATTGATAGCCAGGGGAAGCAAATCATAAAAAGAATTCCCTTATAAATGAAGGTGAATTTTTCTCTATTGTCAACCTAATGCTTTAGCTCAGGAAGTATTTCACACATATTAACACTCCCTCTGAAGTAGGGCCCTACCTGTCTCTTGTCTGCAGGGAACAGCTCATTTTCTGTGATCTGTCACAAAAGAAATCCTAACTTAAAAATTGGAATTCCTTCAATTCCTGAACAAGCATTTGGTTTTTCATATATAATATTTGGTTTGAAGTTTGGCTTCCCATAGTAATGGGTTAGTTATGACTTGACAGCACACAACACAACTTATACAGGGGAGGTCCTTTGGCAAGAGGGGTGTGTGTGAGAGAGAGAGAGACAGAATTTACTCATTATCTAGGAAGAAGGGTCATCCTCCAGACCTCTGCAGAGATGTCATTTGCTTTGTCAGAGATGACTTGTCTCCAAGGCCTGCTGCCTTTTTGGGATTTTCTGAGAAATAAAAATGTCGTTTCTCGCTCAGATCCTCCCAAATCTATCTTAATATTTTTCTAAAGTTATTTTTCAGTCCCCTGAAAGTTTTAGCAGAAGAAATATTCCTTTCAGAAGATCCATATCAAAGACTCATTCTAGTTTCTACTGCCTAGAAACTATTTTAGCTCATTGTTATGGGAAATGCAGCTCTTGTCATATCCTGATCCTTTCCAACAGTACTATTTATTGACCGAGTTTCCTAATACTGGACTGCAGGAGAAATAAGTGGGTGGGATACATGCTGGTTTCCCCGAGGCAGGGCAGCCAGATCTTCAGGAGGGTGTCTGGAGTTAGGTCAAAACGCCACAAGGAAGATGTTTTCCCCTAATAAACCTGTCCACCCTACTGCAACAAACATTTAGTCTCCTGTAAATTGCTTTTCAGGCAACCTGCTTAGACTGATTCCTTAAGCATGATCAGCCCACCATCCTCCCACTGTTATGTGACTGCAGCAGAGAGCATTGTTGTGAAACAGGACTCGAACCAGCACCCACAGAAACTACACATGTGCACATTCCAAAAACAGTGATGCAGTCTGGTCCAGAAGCTTTTACAAAGGAGTCAACTTTGGAGGGTTGTGTCGTCTTTTTTTCCCCCGCTTGTTTTTGTTTTTGGGGTCTCACTACTCCAAATTACGCAGTTGAGTTTCCCACATTTCGAGAAATCACAGGGATCAGCACATCCAAAGTACAATGGATAAGCTTTGCTCTGGAAAAACCACTTTCAGGATCATGGTATCTTCCCTACCAGATAAGTATATTTTGGAGGGTTTGTTGTTGTTGTTGTTATTTAAATAAAATTTTTATTTTATACGAACGAGTTTATTTACAAAGTTCTTATATATTATTTTTCACACCAGATCTTTCCCATTTCCTTTATTCACCTCTCCCTCCCTTCATCAAATCATGCCACCCCATGATTGACACCCCTTCTTCCCAACTCATCCTTACTCCTCTGCTCCCACTCTCCTCTCTTTGGATCCTCATTGTTGTTTACCCTTAAGTCAGAACCAATCCATAGCACGCCCTCCGGTGGGTTTCCAGAGGCAGTTAATCACACGGGAGGAGATTGCCCATCCTTCTCCCAGGGAGCAGCTGGTGGCCTTGAACTGTGTGCCTTCGGGATTGCAACACAGCTTCTTGCCACTAGGCCACCAGAGATCTGGATCCTCATTGATGTTATGTGCCATTAAGTCACCTGTGACTCATAGTGACCCTATGTACAACAGTGCTAAACCCTGCTGTATCCGGCACTAATCTCACTGTCTCTGACACACCTACTCCCATTACCCCAGTCACTGAATCACTACATCTCATCAAGGGTCTTCCTCTCCTGCACTGTCCCTCCATCCTCCCAAGCATGACATCCTTCTCCAAGGACTGGTCCCTCCTTGCAATAAGTCCAGACTATGTCAGATAAAGCTTCAGAATCTGCCTCCAAGGAGTAGGCTGCTTTAACCTTCTCTAGGATGAACCTGTTTGTTTTCTTAGCAGTCCAAGGTATATTCAACACTCTTCTCCAACACCACAGCTCAAAGGCACCAATTTTCTTTCTATCTTCCCTAGTCATTGTCCAACTCTCTGACACCATAGCAAGTGATTGCAAAGACTATGGACTGTATCAGGTGCACCTTAGTCTCCAGAGTGACACCATTGCTCTTCAGCACTTTAGAGAGGTCCCTAACAGCAGACTTTCCCATCACAATACGTCTTTTCATTTCCTGGCTGCTGGTGCCAAGAGTTTTGACTGGGGAACCAAGCAAACTAAAGCTGTGAACAATCTCGATCTCTTCACCATCCATCCTAATGCTGCCAATTGGCCCAGTGACAAGAACCCTCATACATGTTCTAAAATAATGGTCTTATTCTGTATTTACCCTTATGGGACTGAGTTAATTCTCTTAGCATAATGCTCTCTAGTCCCTCTCAAGTTAGGTAGTGATATACAAAATCATTGCTCCTGTGTGCTGCATAGTATTCCATCTTGTGAAAGTATCATCATTTCTTAATCCATCCCATTGACATGCCATTGGTTGACATTTGGGCTGTTGCCATGTTCTTGTCATACTGAATGATGATGCTATTTATATTGGTGTACGAGTCTCTGTTTATGGCCTTTCACAGAGTATATTCCAAATAGTGGAATAGCTGGGTCATATGGAATTTCTACGCTCAGCTTTCTGAAGAAATGCCAAACGGCCTCCCAGAATGGTTGACACATGAAGAAATCCTCAAAAATCACTGGCAATAAGAGAGAGGCAAATCAAAATTACAACTACTATCTCACTCCAGTCGCAATGGCAAAGTTTAACAGGATGGCAAGTAATAAATGTTGGAGACGATGTGGTGAGGTAGGAACCCTTACACATTGTTGGGGGAGTTCACTGTGAAAGCCTGAAAGCATATGCACCTCATTTTTGTAAACCCACCTAGATGGGCCAGTTCTTGAGAAACCCACCTTTCCCCAGAGAGGAGTAAAATTCTGCTCCCTTGTCTTCCTCAGGGAAGATGGAGACTTGCTGTTGTGAAACCACCTTGCTTCCAGCTGCTGTGAATCTATGTGTAGAATTTTTCTGACAAACTCTATTCAAAAGACAGAGCCTTGTCTCCTCATCTTTGATTAGACGTGGCAAGAACTTTTGAATCTGAAGTGCCTATAATACATTGAGCCCCTAGGTGGCCATGTGGGGCCCGAGTCAGTCACCCTGGTTGGTAGCTGATGGTATTGCTTTATATCTACTAAGCAAGCCAGTTGCCATTCGGTCTCAGTCATGCGAACCCCACTTGTGGCAGACTAAAATTATTCTCAATCGGGTTTCCAGTGACAGATTTTTATATTTTTTTTTCTTCACCAGTTCTTTTTCGCAAGGCACCTTTTAGAAGACTTGAGTATACAAACTTTTGGTTAACGGCCAAGTTGTTAACTGTTTGTACTACCTAGGGACTCCAGTGTGTGCTACAAAGTCAGTATTTTCGTTTGCTATGTGTGCGACAAATACAAAGGATAGGAAAGCTCTGGTTTAAGGTACACATTTTGTTAACTGAGTTCTTTGGGTCATGCCTCTTATTGTTCACAACTAGGCTTTTGGAACTTCAAAATCTTTTCCCTTTCATAAAAGTTCAACTCTTACAAATGATACAGGCCTGGACTTTTAAGTCATAAACTCAGCTATGGGTTTAAATGTTATTTTGAAACTCAATTGCCTGCTTTGTTCTCTCTGGGTTATTTTCTGAGGTCCCTTTGCTGCAGCAAATGAATGTCCCCAGGCCCTGAGGCCAACAGACTTAATGTGGTGGGGGTGGGGCAACAAGAGCCAAACCTCAGTTAAATGTCTCCTCATTTTATCCAGCCACAAGGAAAGGTGTCCTCACCACACACTGGGACTAAGGTATGTCTTGACTCCCAGGCCCACCTTCCCAAGCAGAAGTCCACCTTTCCTTGGATACTAAAGCCAGACTGTGAGGGACTAATTTCCAAGAAGTAAATAAATAAAAGGGTGCCACCAAGGGATCCGCGGAGAGAAACCTGACTCCTTATGGCTGGTGAGCATTTAGCAGGAAGGGAACTGTTTTTAGGAAGCTCTGGTCCTGATTCACTCCCCTGCTAGACAATGTGTGCCATTTGAGGTCAGTTACTCATCCTCTCTGTCCTAATTTCCTCTTCTGCAGAAAAGGTACTAATCATACTACAGCATGTGTTGTGGAAATGGATGAATAATCAGGACTTCCCACAGAGGATGAATGCCCTGAAATGCGAAGTCAGGAGTGGCAACGAATACTTATCACTGCAAAGTGGGAGAGATGTTTTAAAACACCACACTTTGTCCTTGAAAAGATACACTTCTGACAGAAAAGCAAGGTAGGTTGGGCATAAGACGTTTCTGTAATTCATAAAAACCAGCTCCACCACACCCTGCTCCTTGTCTAAAGTTCCTTGGGATCTCTGTTAGGAAGAAAATTAAACACTTAGCATCTTTTAGACTGACTTAAAATTCTGCACTCAAAGGGTCCTCACGTACTCATCCTTCTTTTTGTTTAATAGTCTTTTTAAAAAAATAAATTAAAATTTTTGAGTTTTCCCAGAGGTGCATGGTTCTAATCCACCAGATGCTCTGCTGCAGAAGGAGAGACAATCTCCTCCTGTACCAGTCAGATCCGATTTGATGGTACACACACACACACACACACACACCAAAAAAAAAAAAAATTAAAAAATTGAGTTTAAGTTTCTTATTTGTTTATTCATATTTGTTTCAATTTTTTTTCATTTATATTGTATTTGTTTTAAAATCATTAATAAATATTTTGCTTTATAACATTGGAAAGGGTGTACACCAGGGTGTCCTATCTCCATACCTTTTCGACCTATATGCAGAACAGATTATCCGAGAGGCTGGGCTCTATGAGAAGAAGTGTGGCATCAGGATTGGAGGAAGATTCATCAACAATCTGCATTATGCAGATGACACACCCTGCTTGCTAAAACTGATGACCTAAAGTGCTTGCTGCAGAAGGTCAAACACTGCAGCCTTCAATATGGATTGAGGCTCAATGTCAAGAAGACAAAGATTCTCACCAATGGGCCAACTGGCAGCATCAGGATGGATGGTGAAGAGATTGAGATTGTTCACAGCTTTAGTTTGCTTGGTTCCACAGTCAACATTCTTGGCACCAGTAGCCAGGAAAATAAAAGACACATTGTGATGGGAAGTCTGCTGTTAGGGACCTCTCTAAAGTGCTGAAGAGCAATGGTGTCATTCTGGAGACTAAGTTGTGTCTGATACAGGCCATGGTCCCTGCAATCACTTGCTATGC
Source organism: Elephantulus edwardii (assembly GCF_000299155.1). NCBI lineage: Eukaryota > Metazoa > Chordata > Mammalia > Macroscelidea > Macroscelididae > Elephantulus > Elephantulus edwardii. The sequence goes on along the minus strand of NW_006399855.1, from coordinate 1,711,452 downwards.
ATCAGAGAGCTGGACAATGACTAGGGATGATAGAAGGAGAAATGATGCCTTTGAGCTGTGGTGCTGGAGAAGAGTACTGAATATACCATGGACTGCTAAGAAAACACACAGATTCATTCTGGAGAGAGTTAAACCAGGCTGCTCCTTGGAGGCAAGGATTCTGAAACTTCATCTGACATACTTTGGATATGTTGCAAGGAGGAACCTGTCCTCGGAGAAGAACGTCATGCTTGGGAGGGTGGACGGACAGTGCAGGAGAAGAAGACTCTCAATGAGATGGACTGATTCAGTGACTAGGGTAATGGGGGTAAGTGTGTCAGAGACAGTGAGATTAGCACAGGATACAGCAGAGTTTAGGGCTGTTGTACGTAGGGTTGTTATGAGTCGCAGGCTCATGTGTTGATGGCACATAACAACAACAACATTGATTACAATTGATGTGTGTAATTAAGTTTATTACATTGACTAATCAAACTCTGGTGGCTTAGTGGTAAGGAGTTGCACTATCAACTCAAAGGCACAAGGTTTGAATCCCAGCTGTTCTGTGGGAGAAAAATGGGCAATATCCTCCTGTGTGATTTACAGCCTATGAAAACCTACTGGAGGGTCAACTATGAGTAGAAATGTGACAACAACAATCAAACTCTTACTGTGTATTGTCTTTCTTGTCACCCAATTTGTTGTTATGTGCTGTTGAGTCGCCTGTGACTCATAGTGACCTTATGTACAGCAAACAGCTCTAAAGCCTGCCCTATTCTGAGCCAATCTCACTGGCTCTGACACACCTATTCCCATTACCCATTACTGTATCTCATCTGGGGTTATAATTCATCTCATCTTGGGTTTGCCTCTCCTACACTGTTTCTCCACTCTTCTGAGCATGATGTCCTTCTCCAAGGATTGGTCCCTCCAGGCCACATGCCCAAAGCATGTGAGACAGAGCTTCAAAATCTGAGCCTCCAAGAAGAAACTTGGTTTCACTTTCTCCAAGACAGACCTCTTTGTTTCCTTGGTGGTCAATGGTTCAATACTCTTCTCTAGCATCACAACTCAAAGGTACCAATTCTCTTTCTGTCATCCTTAGTCACTGTCCAGCTCTTTGATACATAGCAAGTAACCATAGCAAGCAAAGACCATGGCCTGGATTAGGCGCACCTGAGTCTCTAAACACATCATTGCTTCTCAGTACTCTGGAGAGGACCCTGACAGCAGATTTTCCCAGGGCAATTCATCTTTTCTTGATGCTGAGCTTCAATCCATAGTGAAGACTGCAATCCTTGACCTTCTGCAGGAAGTGCTTTTATACATTAATTTTTAACCTCCTTCCTCCTTTTTCAGCACTGTCAATCTTTTAAGATTGATTCTCTTCTTTGTGTGTAAACCTTTCCTTAGCTTTTATATTAGTGGTTTTATTTATAATCATCCTTTTGTGACTGACTTACATCACTCAGCATAATTTGTCCTAGATTCATTCACATTCTACAGTATTTCATGAGTTCTTGATAATTTTTCAGTGATCTAATACTCCATTATGTGAATGTACCAGAGTTTCTTTGGCCATTCATCCACTGATACACACTTGGGTTGCTTAATTTCTTTAGTGTTGTAAATAATGCTACAAGAAATATGAGTGTGAAAAATGTGAGTTTGGGCTGTAGCTCTTGCTTTTTTTGGATATATGCATAATAGTGGCTGACTCTGAGAAGAATGGGAATCCCAGAACACTTGATCATGCTAATGCAAAACCTATACTTGAACCAAGAGGCAGTGGTCAGAACAGGGCAAGGAAACACTGCATGGTTCAAAACTGGAAAGGGCATATGCCAGGGATGTGTCCTGTCTCCATACCTTTTCAACCTGTATGCAGAACAGATCATCCAGTAGGCTGGGCTCTATGAGAAATGTGGCATCAGGATTAGTGGAAGATCTATTAACAATCTGTGTTATTATGCAGATGACACAGTCCTGCTTGCTGAAACTGAGGAGGACCTGAAATGCTTGCTGCAGAGGGTCAAGGATTGCAGCCTACAATATGGATTGAGTCTCAATGTCAAGAAGACAAAGATTCTCACCACTGGACCAAGTGGCAGCATCAGGATGGATGGTGAAGAGATTGAGATTGTTCACAGCTTTAGTTTGCTTGGCTCCACAATCAACACTCTTGGCACCAGCAGCCAGGAAATTAAATGACGTATTGTGATGGGAAAGTCTGCTATTAGGGACCTCTCTAAAGTACCGAAGAGCAACAGTGTCTCTCTGAAGACTAAGGTGCATCTGATACAGGCCATGGTCTTTGCAATCACTTGTTATGCATCAGAGAGTTGGACAATGACTAGGGAGGATAGAAGGAGAATTGATGCCTTTGAGCTTTGGTGTTGGAGAAGAGTATTGGAGAGGGTTAAACCAGGCTGCTCCTTGGAGGCAAGGATTCAGAGGCTTCGTCTGACATACTTTGGACATGTTGTAAGGAGAGACCTGTCCTTGGAGAGGGACATCATGCTTGGGAGGGTGGAGTGCAGGCCCAGAAGGGGAAGGCCCTCTAGGAGATGGATTGATTCACTGACTGGGGTAATCGGGATGAGTGTGTTGGAGACAATGAGATTGGCACAGGACAGAACAGAGTTTAGGGCTGTTGTACATAGGGTCGCTATGAGTCGCAAGTGACTCGATGGCACATAATAACAATAGTGAGATTGCTGGACCAAATGATAATCCTATTCCTTAGCTTTCTAAAGAAGCACCAAACAGTTTTCCATAGTGGTTGTACCTTTTTGGGTATAATGGTCTTTAGAGGAGATTAGGCACGTTCAGGGTCGTATGACTGTATAACGGGTTTAATAATCTTCAGAGATCTTTTCCTTTCTCCCTTCAATTAAATTTTTAGTTCTTTTAAAAAGTACCATCAAGCTGATCCTGATTTCATGGGTTCAGGGTAGAATGTATTCTAAAGAGCTTTCTGTAGCTGATGTTGTTGTTCTTGTTGTTATCTGCCCTTGAGTTGCCTGTGACCCATAGGGACTCTATGTACAGCAGCTTTGAACCCTTCCCTATCCTGAGGCAGTCTCACTAAATCCAATATAACAACCACCATTACCCTACTAATAGATTGAAACCACCAAAGAGGTGTGTCCTCTCCGGGGACTATGCCATCAGAGCTTCCACTAGAAAGCAAAAGAGATGCATCCATTTAAAAAACAAAGAAATCAAGGTGAATTTTCTTACTGAAGAAGATCTAGAGCTGTTTCCTTGTTTGCCAAAGTGAAAACCAACAGAAAGAGACACCTTTGTCATGAGTTGGGGACGGGCAAGATGATGCTATGTTCTATTTCAGTCCCTTGGGCAAGAAAGCCACAACTCTTATGTTACAGAGTGCATAAATTATTAAGCTAGCCTAAATACCGGGATAGGCATTTTGTCAAATGTTGTTTCTTGAATTAGAGATAATAGAAATGGAAAGTTACAATGCTTGTGTCTTTCTTATTTGCTACTATGTCTGTGAAATCATCTGGAATGGAAAAACAATATAGTAAAATTGTAAGGAGGCCCTAGGTGGCAAAAATGGCTAGTGCTTTGAAGCCACCCAGAGGTAATGCAGAATAAATGGCATGGTGATCTGCTTCCCTTAACATCATAGCCAATAGCTGAACAAACCCCAGTTCTGTGGATCTTCTGTGTTAGGAGCTCTCGGACACCAGGAAAGGCACAAACTGTGACATATTTGTTAGAATTGATTCCTGAATTAATTGAAAAGGAAGAGGCACGTTCTTCCATCATGAAAAGCTATGCCCTGGACAATGATGTTGCCTCCACTAAAGCTCTGTATGAACATCTGACTGTTACACAGTGTTGCTGAAGAGTGCTGGGGAGTCTGTGCCTTTTCCAGAACCACCAGAAAGCTTTGAATTTTATGTGAAGCAGTTGAAGGAAATCCCTTTGTGAAATGTGCAAGCACTTCTTTGTTTTGTGTATATTTGTGATTTTCTGTCTTCAATGTTATTTTTTAAATGTATTTGAGAGGAAAAAGAAACAAAGGAAAATAATAAAAACCACAACCAAGAGAAACCTATGGAGCAGTTCTACTCTGTAACATAGGGTCATCATGACATGGTGCATAACTGAAAGGTCATCTGTTTGAATCCACAAGCTGCAGCACAGGAGAAAAATGGGAAACCCTTTGTAGAGTTACAGTCTCAGAAACCCAACTATGAGGTTGCTATGAGTTGGAATCAAATAGATAGCTGTGGGTTTTCAGTCTTAGCATTAATGTTATTGTTATGCATTGTCAGGTTGGAAAAGACTCATCACTAACTCTCCAGCAGGTTTTCAGAGGCTGTAAGGAGATTGTCCATATTTCTCCCATGGGGCATCTGGTAGATTTAAACCACATGCCTTTGGTTTGGTAGCCCAACTCCTTATCTCCGAAAATGTTATTGTTGTTGTTATGTGTCATAGAGTCGTTTGCGACTCATTAGCGACCCTATGTACAAGAGCCCTAAATCCTGCTCTATCCTGAGCCACCTTCACTGTCTCTGACACACCTACTCCCACCACGCCAATCACTGAATCAATCCATCTCACCTCTCCTGCACCGTCCCTTCATCTCCCAAACATGATGTCCCTCTCCAAGGACCAGTCCCTCCTTGCAACATGCCCAAAGTATGTCAGACAAAGCTTCAGAATCCTTGACTCCAAGGAGCAGCCTGGCTTTACCCTCTCCAGGACAAACCTGTTTGTTCTCCTAACAGTCCATGGTTTAGTCAACACTCTTCTCTAACACCACAGCTCAAAGGCATCAATTCTCTTTCTATCATCCTTAGTCACTGTCCAACTCTACAATGCACAGCACACAATTGTGAAGACTATAGTCTAGATCAGGTGCACCTTAGTCTCCAGCCTGACATTGTTGCTTTTCAATAGTACTCTGGAGAGGTCCCTGACAGCTGACTCTCCCAATGCAATTCATCTCCTGATTTCCTGGCTGCTGGTACCAAGAGTGTTGACTGTGGAGCTGAGCAAACTAAAAACTGTTAACTATCTCAATCTCTTCACCATCCATATGACACTGCCAATTGGTCCAGTGGTGAGAATCTTTGTTTTCTTGATGTTGAGCTTCAATCTGCATTGAAGGTTGCAGTCCTTGACCTTCTGCAGCAAGTGCTTAAGGTCTTCCTCAGTTTCAGCAAGCAGGGTTGTGTCATCTGCATAACGCAGATTGTTGATGAATCTTCCTCCAATCCTCATGTCACATTCCTCGTACAGCCCAGTATCTCAGATGATCTGTTCTGCATAAAGATTGAAAAGGTATGGAGACAGAATACATCCCTGGCAGACACCTTTCCCAATGTTGAACCATGTAATGTCTCCTTGCTCTGTTCTGATGACTGCCTCTTGGTTTCTATAGGTTTCGCATAAGTACAATCAAATGTTCTGGAATTCCCATTCTTCTCAGAGTTAGCCATAGTGTGTTGTGATCCACACCGTCAAAAGTCTTTGCATAATTAATAAAACACAGATAGACATTCCTCTGGTACTCTCTGCTTTCAGCCAAGATCCATCTAACATTAGCTATAATATCCCTAGTACCACAACCTCTCTTAAATCCAGCTGCACATCTAGCAGTTCTCTGTGGACATGTTGCTCCAGTCATTTTTGGATAATTTTCAGCAGAATGAATGTAATATTAATGTGGATAATTTCCGCACTCTGTCGGGTCACCCTTTTTTGGAATGGGAACAGATATCTCGCTTTTCCATTCAGTTGGCCAGGTGATTGTCCTCCAGATTTCTTGGCACAACTTAGTGAGCACATCCAGGGTAGTGTCTGTTTGTTGAAATATGTCAATTGGTATGCTGTCAACTCCTGGAGCCTTATTTTTTGCCAATTTCTTCAGAGCAACTTGAACTTCCTCCTTCATCACCATAGGCTCTTGCTCAAATAAAGACAAAATCTTGATCCAAGTAAACTAATGAGAGAAATTTGTCAACAATGTATTTGTTTTGAAAGAAAAAAAATAATGACACTTGTTTATACACATAACAGGTCTTCAAATACATTTTTAAAAATTCCGAACATCAGATGAGACATTCAGATCAACCCAACTTATGTTTCTGTACTTTCTTGACTAAGTACCAATTTTCACTGAGAGAGGGAGACCTTTGACAAACGTACAACCTCTAATTCTTCTTTACTGGGAACAGAACTGTGATGTCAATGTGATTGTGCTCATAGGCTATAATCACAGGACCGACCTCTCAGTCATGGAAAGAGGAGTCCATAGTATCTTGTGTCTGTGAACAGATACACTCTAAATTTTAATTTATTAACTCTTTCATTGTTAAGTGCTGTCAAGTTGAATAAGACCCTATGAACAACAGATTTTAATCTTGTCCTACCCTGTGTCATCCTCATAATCTCTGGTACACTCAAGCCCATTGCTTCAGATACTATCAATCCACCTGCTTGAAGGTCTTCCTCTACTTTGCTGTCTCTCCATGTTTCCAAGCATGAGGTCCCTCTCAAGGAATAGCCTCTCCTAGCAATATACCTAAATTATGGAGACGAAGCTTTATCATCTTTGCCTCCAAGGAGCCCTCTGACTGCACCTTCTCCAAAATATTATCTGTTCTTTTGACAGTCCATGGGATACTTAATACTCTTCTCCAACAACACAGTTCAAAGGCATCAATTCTTCTTTTGTCATTCTTAGTCACTGTCCAGCTCTCAGATGTCTTAGCAAGTGACAAAAAGACCATGGCCTGGTTCAGCCACACCTTAATCCTCACACCAATATCCTTGCTCCTCAATAATTTGGAGAGGTCCCTGACAACAGACTTTTCCAGTAAAATATGTCTCCTGATCTCCTGACTGCTGGTAACAAGTGTATGGATTTTATATCCAAGTAAAATGAAGTTGTTGACAGTTTCAGTTTTTTCTGCACAACTATCACGACGTTATCTATCAGTCCAATGGTGAGGATTTTTGTTTTCTTGACACTGAGATGCAATCCATATTGAAGGCTACAACCTTTGATCTTCTGTAACAAGTACTTCAAGTTCTCCTCACTTTCAGCAAGCAAAATTGTATAATATGTATAATGAAAGTCATTAACGAGTCTTCCTCCAATTCTGATGCTGCATTTTTTTCAGAGTCCAGTGGGTATGATCCAGGAAACATCCAAAGAAGATGGAGGGAATATACAGAATTACTGTACCATTTCTGGAAATAGCATACGATCAAGAGCCAATAGGAAGAAGGTAAAAAAAACAGTGAAGTCATTGACAAAAAAAAAAGACCCTAAGAGTTGATGAGACATCAACGGAAATGTTTCAAATGACAGATGCAGCCCTGAATGTGCTCATCAGTCTATGCCAGAAAATTTGGAGGATAGTTGCCTGGATGACGACTGGAAGAAATCTGTAAGTTGTTTCCATTCTCAAGAAAGGTGATCCAACAGAATGTGGAAATTATCAAACAACATCATTAATATCACATTGAAGCAAACTACTGCTGCAGATCATTAAAGACCACGTAGAACAGTACGTAGACAGAGAACTCCCAAATGTTCATGTTGTATTTAAAAGAGGCATGGCACCAGGCATATCATTATTGATGCCAGATGGATCCTATTTGAAAACAAAGAATATCAGAATAATTTCTATTTGTGCTTTATTGACGATACAAAGGCATTTGACTATGAGGATTATAACGAATTATGGCTAATATTTGAGGAGACTGGGAATCCTAGAATGTTTACTTGTGCTCATGTAAAACTTATACCTAGAGCAAGAGGCAACTATGTGAATAGAGCAAGGGAACACTGCATGGCTTAAAATTAGGGAAGGTGTATGTCAGGGTTACATCCTTTCTCTATATCTAACTTATGTTGTTGTTGTTGTTAGGTGATGCTGAGTTGAGTACTGCTCATAGTGTCCCTATGAACAATAGATATGAGCACTATCCAGTTCTGTGCCACCCTCACAATCTGACACACTCGACTCATTGCCACAGTTACCGCGTCAACCCACTTGGCTGAGAGTTTTCGTGTCTTTCAACACCCGTCCACCTTTCCAATCAGGATCATGATGCCCCTCTCCAAAGAATAACCTCTACTAGCATGTGAGATGTATATATATAACATATATATACATACTAGTGAGATGTACCTTCATCATCTTTGCCTGTAAGGAGCACTGTGGCTGCACCTTCTCTAACATGTATCTCTTTGTTCTTTTTGGCAGTCCATGGAATCTTCAGCATTCTTCTCCAATATCACAGTTCAACTCTCTCAGAGTTTTCTAATTCTCTAATTTTGTCCACTAAACCTGCCTTTATATTTCTTTCCTGTCAACCACAGTTGACAACACTCAAAGGGGGTCCCAGCAATCTTACAATACTAATTTAGAAACTAAGTCAGCTAGTACAGTGTACTTTTGCTTGGTTGGGGCACCCTCGTGTGTCTCGATAAGGAACTACCTCTTAAATCTGAAAACTTCGAAGCATCAATTCAAAACAAGGATTCAAATAGATTTTGTCTTAAATTGAGCATCTGCTATATCAAAAGCATCACAACGGCAGATAAAAAAGGAGATAGGACATGAGTTGAAGTTCAGTAGGGAAATCAGACAGAAAAATTCTAACGAAGAAAGTAACTCATTGGCGGAGGAAGAGTTTCACAGCTGCCGCTGTAGTGGGTTTTCAGAGGTTGTAAATCTCACAGGAAGAGATTTCCCATCTTTGTTCTGCGAATCAGCTCATGGAGTGGAACCTCCAGAGAGGCTCTTCAGTTTAGCATGCACCAGCATCCCTTAGAAAGTAACAAATGTCTTTGATTACTTAAAACAACAACAACAACAACAACCCCCCCAAAAAAACCCTTCCATGAAAAGCCAAAGGAAGACAACATTAATTCCAACTGCGGATTTCAGAATCCTCCATAGAGGAATGATATTAAAGCTAGACTTTGAAGATGGTGTGATTTAGGCTCAGTTATTTATTTACACTCATTAAATACTTTAAGTAGCAGCAAAATAAAGTTCTCCAGGTGGAATATTGTAGGACTTATATCAGAAATAATCAATGGTTACTAGTGTAACCAAATTCACAAGATTGGGAAAGGTTGGAGTGATGGGAGTAGGAATATTGGGGCCATGGCGATGAGCCTGGATTCTCAGTGCGATGACAAGTGGGGAGCCGCTTGTTCCCACCCATAATTTATAATCATCACTGTACAGCTCCATATAGCTCTGGGGCACCAGTTACGAGGCTTCAGTAGTTACCTGATGAACACCAGTAGTGGTTGGGACTGAGCAATTATTAGTGGTGATGAAGAAAAACACTACTGTGTGGATTTATGGAGAGAGAACAGGCACGAGGAAGCCAAATTAGGGGGCTGTTGCAATTGCAATTGTCTTAATAAGGCATTGGAGTGAGGCATTAGAGGTCAGAACAATAAACACGGTGTGTAAAGAAAAAAAAATTGATGCCTTTGAGTTGTGGTGTTGGGAAAGAGTACAGAATATCCCATGAATTGTCAAAAGAACAGATAAGTCTTGGGAAAAGTGCAGACAGAGAAAAAAAATTAAATTACCCTAAAAAAAACCACAAAAACAAAAACCAAACCCCACTGCCATCAAGTAAATTTCAACTCATAATGACTGTAAAAGACAAAGTGAAAGTGTCCCAAAGGGTTTCCAGGAAAGACCATTGCTACCTCTTTCTCCCAAGAAGCTGAGGATGGGTTTGAACCTCAAATCTTTTGCTTAGCAGCTAAGCAGGTAACCACTGCACTGCCAGGGCTCCTTAAGAAAGAGATACTGAAATGCATTTTGTTACCTTAGGAAATTAAAATTCAGGCCATGGTCTTTCCAATCACTTGCTATGCAAGTGAAAGCTGGACAATGAATAAAGATGACAGAAGAACTGACGCCTTTGAGCCGTGGTGTTGGAGAGGAGCATTGAACATCCCATGGACAGCCAAAGGAACAAACAAACATTTCTTGGAGAGGGTGCGGCCAGAGTGCTCTTTGGAGGCAAGAATGATGAGGCTTCACTTCACATATTTTGAGTATGTTGCCAGGAGGGGCTATTCCTTGGAGAGCGATATGATGCTTGGAAAGGCAGAGGGTCAGCAAAGGAGGGAAAAACCCTCAACCAGGTAATTTAACATGGGGACTGCCACAATGAGCTCTAGTGTGTCAGGAAGTGTGAGGGTGGCGCAGAATAGAACAGGATTCAGATCTGTTCATAGGGTCGCTATGGGTCGTTCTTGACTCAGTGACAGCTAAGACTACCACCACCACCACCACCACCATTTTGAAATTATATTAAATTGTGCTATAATAATAGAGGTTTACTTCATTAGCAACAGTGGTATCCATTATTGGAAGGTGGAATAGTGGAAAGATCTATACTGCAATCCTGAAGGCACATGGTTCAAATCCACTGGCTACTCCACAGAAGGATGGGCAATCTCCTTTCATGAGTTTACTGCCTCTGAAAACCCACAGGAGGATCAGTTAGGGGTTTGTTCCAACTCAACAGCATACAACTACAACCATTAATGGAGTACCATTACTGTGCCAAACTGATATTAGATGTGTTCTATATATCTCATTTAACATAACAGTTACCAACACTTAGCCACATGCTATATACTCAACATGAAGGGATCCTTGTCAGGAAGTTGGACTGGCTAAAGTCATTTGGGTAAGGATCAGTGAATGCCAACAAGCAAAGTAGGGCATTGAAAGGCAGTTGCAGGAAACAATGAGAATCTGAAACATTTCTGACTTTATGGGTGCTTGATTTTTTGTTTTTAAGGAAAGCAGGTCTTAGGGGAAAGAGGAGGGCAAAGGTGAATGCTAAAAGCAAGATTCAATCAGATGTCACAGGAATCTCCACTGACACTAAGCTTTTCCACCTTTCACAGTGCACTTCCAAACTGTGTCATTACACGCCTGTCTTAGAGGGAACTGAAATCAATAAAAAAGGAAAAAAAGTTCAAAAACCACACCACAAGAAGCTGAGAATCTGCCCTTCACTTTCCTTTCTCTTCACCCTGAGGAGTTCTAAATCTTCCTTCATTCCTACATCAAGGCCTGAGACACCAGACACCCTGGAATTGTCTTTTATTCCTGCACCTTCCTGCCAAGCATCTGCCGGTCTTGAAAGGAAACGTGAAAAGGTAGCAGAGACACCTCTATAGAGAAAAGACATGTGACACAGAGAAGGGGAACATAAATCAAAGCCAGGGCGAAGCCTGCTAGCAACCTGGAAATCAAATTGTGTCAGGGAGAAGGCCCGAGTAGAAAAATAGATTAGAAGGGGCACTGAACAAGAGAGAAGAAAGACAGCAGCTCCTAAAGAAATTAATGAGAGGCAGAAGAGGCCTGAAGAAACAGTCTGAATGAAAAGAATCTTGCACTGCTTAAGGTTCGACTAGTGTTTGAGCAAGTTGATATCGACTCCTGCCTGGGGAACATGATGGCCGTCCATCTACACTTTCTCATTGCATGTTAGCCACTTTCAAACCAAGGCTACAGGCTCTGAAAGAGGAACAAGACATGAAAGGAATGGGAGAGCAGGTGTAGGAATTCAGATGAGGATGGCAACCTCCAGCCACAGCATCATCCTTCATCTGACCCCTGGTGCTCAACACCAACACAATAATTACTGTACTTCAGGGAAGCCTATCTTGTACCCTCTCTGAACTGGATAATTGGGTGATACCTGCCTGCTTTGCAAGTTAATATGAGCATTTAAAAGTCTCTCATTAGTAAACACAGAGTACTGGCACATAGTGGGGCTCTGTGAAGAGTGACTGTTATTATGAAAAACAATTTTAAAGTAGGTGGACATTTTCTCTGAAACCTCTCATTTTCACTTGTAACCCTCTCCGAACTTCACCATTCCCTCAGGCTCTGAATATCTTCTATTACCTGCCTTTTCCCAAAATGCTATCTGCAAATTTGCTTCTGTGTTAACGTGGAGTATAATCTTCATTGTCTACTATCAAATCTCCCATCCACTATTGAAACATCCAAGATATCAGATGTGAAGACAATAGGAAAAAATTATTTTAAAAAATTATCCTTAGACAGTTTGGTGTTTCCTCAAAAAATTGAACATAGAAATTCCATATGACCCAGCTATTCACTGCTTGGAATATACCCTGAGAAAATCAGAACTGAGGTACAAATGGAGATTTGTACACCAATGTTCATAGCAGCTCTATTCACCATAGCAAGAACATGGAAACAGTACAAACGTCCAACCACAACCAAATGGCTTGAGAAATTATGGAATACTATGCAGCACACAGGAGAAATGATTTTGAAAATTACTACCAAACTTTGGATGGACTAGGGAGCATTACGCTAAGTTAATGAACTCAAGCAGTATTTAATAGAAATACTAACTCAGTATTTATAAGGATAAATACTGTATAAGACTATTATTGTAGAAATAAATAACTAGTAAAACATGAATGAGTAACTAAGGCGGGGGCGAGAGAAGAGGGGTGAGGATGGACAGGAGGTGGGATGGTTGGAACGAGGGCTGGGTTAAGGAAATGAGAAAGATCCAGTGTGGAAAACAATGTATACAAACTTTGTAAGTAACCAGTATAAAAGAAAAATTTTATAATGATATAAAATTAGCCTTAGAGACTTTTTTGAGATGGTATCAAAAGGATCTCTAAGTGGCACAATGGTCAAGTACCTGATTGATAGCAAAAGATTGGTAGTTAGAACCCATCCAGTGGCTCCTCAGAAGAAAGATCTGGCAATCTGCTCAGTAAAAATTACAGCGAGAAAAGCCTGTGGGGTATTTCTCCTCTGTCACATGGGGTTGCTATGCATTTGAATCAACTAGATTGCTCCCAATCACCACCACAACTAAACTCATTAAGTGAGATTGAGCAAGTGTTGCCATCTTAGCAAGAAAATTAGAAATGTCCTCCCTGGTAGACTTTGGCCCACAATGATCATCTATGATCACCAAGTTTTTTAATACTACATGACCTGTAGCATGACGTATGCTCTACCAATGACATTTTGTATAACCAAGAAGACAAATACAAATCCCAGCATACAAACTCAGATGTTCTAGAAATTTCACTTTGCTTATGAAGTATTTATCTACTCAAGAGCTCTGTTTGTGGATCATGTGCTGCACTGCGAACCAAGGGGCTGCATGACTCCAGCAATTCTAATCCACCAGAGGCTTTAAGGCAGAAAGGTGGACAATAGAAAGTCAGTTATGAGTAGTTCTGACTGCACAGCAGAGGATTTTGTTGTTCCAGTTCTCTTTAAACCCTGATGGTTGAGGCCCAATTTACAATTCTATGTCGTCTCTGAACAAAACAAACAACTTGTTGCTGATTAATCAGAACCAACTTATAGTTGACTTTCCAGCAAGGTTTTCAGAGGCTTTAAATAACATGAGAGGAAATTGCCCACCTCTTCCCCATGTAGCCAAATTACATGCCTCTGGGTGGGCAGCACAACTTTTTACCCATTAGGACAACAAGGTCTAAATTAGCATACACCACTAATAAATGGAGTCTGGTGGCCTAGTGGCAAGAAGCTGTGCTGCAATCTCAAATGCATGCATTGGTTCAAGCCCACCAGCTGCTCTGCGGAAGAAGGATAGGCACTCTCCTCCCAGGAGATTAACTGTGTCTGAAAATCAGCTGGAAGGTCAGATATGGGTCAGTTCTGACTCTAGAGTACACAATAACAACTAACAAATTATTCTTGGTAGTAAGTCATCATCCTCCCACAACTCATCTGGTCTTCGCTCATTAGTGTTCAAGGCCTCAAACCTGTTCCTGAGATGATTCTGAAATTCAGGTGGTATGAAATTAAAGTCATATTTTGGCTCCTGTGGATTCGGTTTAATTTTC
>NW_006399855.1:1676918-1695237 GCF_000299155.1 Elephantulus edwardii | reverse complement strand
CCTTCCTTCCTTCCTTCCTTCCTTCCTTCCTTCCTTCCTTCCTTCCTTCCTTCCCTACTACTAGTGAGCTAGGGAGTAACTAAGATGCATCTTAGAACTGGACAGTGAATAGGGATGGCAGAAGAATTGATGCCTTTGAGCTATGGTGTTGGAGAAGAGCACTGAACATCCCATGGACAACCAAAACAACAAATAGATATAGCTTGAAGAAGGTGTGGCCATAGTGCTCTTTGGAGGCAAGGATAATGAGGCTTCATCTCACATCAGACATGTTGCTAGGAGGAGCTATTCCTTGCAGAGGGATATGATGCATGGAAGGGTGGAGGGTCAACAAAGAAGAGAAAGACCCTAGACCAGGTGGATTGACATAATGACTGCCACAATGGGCTGTAATGTGTCAGGAAGGGTGAGGATGTCACAGAATAGGACTTAATGTCACCCAATAACAACAAGAAGAAGGGAGTAACTTATCTAGAAAATCAGTATCTCTGCTGACTTAGTGGTAAGAATTTGTACTTCCAAGCACACAATTTGAATCCACCAGCAGCTCTGAGAGCAAAAGATGGACAATCTTCTCTCATGTGATTTACTGCCTTGGAAAACATGATGGAAGGCCAGTATGCGTAGGTTCTAAATTGATGGTATGTGTCAATTACAATCTCAGAAACTGGCAGCTTTCAATGAAGAGGTTCTTCATCAATCTGTTCTCAGGGTATACAATGATGATGTGGCACAGAATTCTCAGATGATTTGCAATAGACAATGAAGTGTGAGTGAGATAGGAATCTTTATTGTTTGAGCCACTGAGGTTGGATTTCGTTGCTTTATTTGTTACCTCAATCTATTCTATCTGAAGAATACAGGTGACACCATCTATCCCAACTGGCTACCATCCACTGAGATGATCTCATTTCCACTTGGTTAATAATCTACCCTTACTGAATCATCTACAGTTCCTCATCTCAGGACCTCTTTGCATTCAAACTTTCTACTTTTTCTGGAATCCTCTGTTGATACAGCATCACACTGAGTCATGGGAAACTGTGAAGCCTTCTAGCCTATCTACTGCCATCATTTTTTCCCTGTAATTTCATTGTTGTTGTTAGCTGCAGTTTAGTGGAGTACCATTCATAGCGACCCTAGGGACAACATATCTGAACCCAGTCCTATCCTGTGTCATCCTCATTATCTCTGACACATTTGAGCCCATTGCTGCAGTCACTGTGTCAGTCTACCTTGTGGAGGGTCTTTCTCTCTTTCATTGGCCCTCCATCTTTCCAAATAGGAGCTCCCTTTCCAAAGAATAGCCTCTCCTAGCAACATACACAAATATGTGCAACAAAGCTTCACCATTCATGTCTCCA
Organism: Elephantulus edwardii; assembly: GCF_000299155.1. Taxonomy (NCBI): domain Eukaryota; kingdom Metazoa; phylum Chordata; class Mammalia; order Macroscelidea; family Macroscelididae; genus Elephantulus; species Elephantulus edwardii. The sequence continues at coordinate 1,693,873 of NW_006399855.1, read as the reverse complement.
AGGAGCACTCTGGCTATACTTTTTCCAAAACATAACCGTTTGTTATTTTCACAGTCCATGGGATATTCAGTACTTTTCTCCAACACCCCAACTCAAAGACATCCATTCTTCTTCTGTCATCCTTATTCATTGTCCAGCTCTCAGATGTATAGCAAGTGATTGAAAAGATCATGGCCTGAATTGAGCACATTTTAGTCTTCAAACGGATATCATTGTTCCTCAGTAATTTGGAGAAGTCCCTGGCCGCAGACTTTCCCAATGCAATACATCTCTAGATTTCCTGACTGCTGGTACCTAGGGTGTTGATTGTGGATCCAAGTAAGGTGAGATTGTTGACAATTAAATCTTTTCTCCATCTATCATGATGTTGCTTATGGACCCCGTGGTGAGGATTTTTGGCTTCTTGATGTTGAGAGGCAATCCAAATTAAGGTCTTTAATCTTCTGCAGTAAGTATTTCAGGTTCATCTCCCTTCCAGCAAAGCAAGATTTGTGTCATTTGTATAACTCAGGTTGTTGATGAGTCCTACCCTGATACCACATTCTTCTTCATAGAGTCTAGCTTCTTAAATTATTTGCTCAGTGTACAGACTGGATAGTTATGGAGAAAGGACACAACCTGATTTTAAACCATGCAGTATTCTCTTGCTCTGTTCAGATAACAGTTTTCTGGTCTAGGTATAAACTTTGTAAGAGCATAATTAAGTGTCCTAGGATTCCCATCCTTCTCAATATTGTTGCTGTTATGTGCTGTCAAGTAATTTGCAACTCACAGCGACCCTATGTACAACAGCCCTGAATCCTGCTCTATCCTGTGCCAACTTTATTGTCTCTGACACACCTATCCCAGTCTCTGTAACAATACATCTCACTGATGGTCTCCCTCTCTTTCTCTGTCCTTTCAACTTTCCAAGCATGTCCTTGCAACATGCCCAAAATATATCAGATGAAGCTTCAGAATCCTTGCCTACAAAGAGCAGCCTTGGTTAACCCTCTCTAGGATGAACCTGTTTGTTCTCCTGGCAGTCTACGGTATATTCAAAACTCTTCTCCAGAACCACAGCTCAAAGGCATCAATTATCTTTCTGTCATCCCTAGTCATTGTCCAGTTCTCTGATGCATAGCAAGAAATTTCAAAGACTATGGTCTGGATCAGGTGCACCTTAGTCTCCAGACTGAAATCATTGCTGTTCAGTACTCTGGAGACGTCCCTGACAGCAGGCTTTCCCAATGCAATTCATTTCTTGATTTCCTGGCTTCTGGTACCAAGAGTGTTGATTGTAGAGCCAAGCAAACTAAAGCTGTTCACAATCTCAATTTCTTCACTGTCCATCATGATGCTGTCAATTGACCCAGTGGAGAGAATCTTTTGTTTTCTTGATTTTGAGCTTCAATTCATATTGAAGTCCTTGATCTTCTTCAACAAGCACTATAGGTATTAGCCATAGTTTATTGTGATCTACACAGTCAAATGCCTTTGCATAGCAATCTCATTACTTCCCAGGAATCCTACTAAGGAAAAAAAGAGAAGACTGCCCCTTACCTCCTGGGGTTTTCACCATTCCCACTTCTTTTATTTTTAAATTTATTATTAATTTCAATGAAAATTTACAGAGACTTTGGATTTCCATTCATTCATTGTTGCACTTTTCTCTCCTTCCAACCCTCCCCACCTAGTACACTACCCTCTTGGAAAAGTAAAATTCTTTCCTTGTTTTACAAACAGTTCCCCAGGTCCGCTCCACTATGCAACCTTTGCTCTGGACTTCTGTCATGACAAAAATACCTAATCACATATCCCTTTTAAACAGTTTTCTCCCTCATCTGTTTCAAGGCAATATACATTATTGAACCCATCTTTCTCAGTCTCATCCCAAGCCCAAGATCAGTCCTGTTTTACAACAGTGGCACCATGCAGTATTTGTCCTTTTGTGACTGAGATATTTCATGCAGCATAATGTTCTCCAGGGTTACCCATTTTGAATAATATTGCATGACTTCCTTGTTTTTCAATGCAGCGTATTATTCCATTGTGTGAATATACCACAGTTTCTCTATCCATTCATTTGTTGATGGGCACTAGGTGTTTCCAACTCCTTGCTACTGTGAACAAAGCCGCAATAAACATGGGTGTGCATATATCTGCTTGGATGTCAGTTATGGTCTCTTAGGGGTATATTCCCAGTAGTGGCATTGCTGGGTTAAATGGTATCTCTATTTGCAACTTTTTGAGAAAGCACCATACTGCCTTCTACAGTGGTTGCACCATTTTACGCTTCCACCAACAGTGAATAAGGCTTCCAGTTTCTCCACAACCTTGCCAGCACTTGTTGCTTGCTGTTCTGTTAAAGTTTGCTATTCTGACTGAGGTGAGATGATATTTCATAGTTGTTTTAATCCATTCCCACTTCTTAACCAGGAGGTACTAGTTTTTCCCTTTTCAAATCCTCACAACAATTACTCTCTTCTTGATTTTCTTAAAAGTTTTCCTTTTCTTCAAACTTACCAACGCCAATTGAGACCTAGCTGATTTTGACTCAACACAACCCCATGTAAATCCCTGAGTCTGGAGAGTCTTAATCTCACATCAAGCAAGAAGCCTTATTCTGATTCCCCAGTTAATCTACCAAATATACTATCCTAATTTTACACTCTTTGTATCACATTCTGCACCCTCTACTCCTAAGCAAAGACCGGACTTTCAGAACTCAAGAACAAAGAACAAAGAATTTCCTGCTCTTAATTTCTGCTGGATCCTATGCTCCTCTGAGGCACTGAATGAGGACTATTTTAGCTGCTTGAATGGAGCAAGGGCAGGGAAACAGAATATATTGTGGTGGTAGTAGGAAGGTGAGGGAGTCTATCTCAACTGATATTTTTTAAATATTTTTCTGTCATCTGTTGTGCATTTTTATTTAATATGAATCTGAGAACTGAAGGAAAGGTGCCTGCTCAAAGGAATCCAGTGTGACTATTTTAAACCATTGTGTTCAATCTCAGTGTTCCCATCTGAATATTCCATTGTATAACTGTTACCCTTGTAGAAAGTCTTGTGACAGATGTGAAGAGTTTGAGGTTTGCATCTCCCCTAGAGATTATGAGGCACCGAGGACAGAGACAATTTATTCCACATACATCACAATTTTCCAAACATTGAGAAGGACTACCAGGAAGTAGTTAACTAAGAGGTAACAATGAGGATATTCATATACTTCAACTTTCAGTTGCTGGGTGTGCCTATCTCACATCACCCTCTTAGGTTCTGAAAAGGACCTTTTTCCTCTTGAGTGAACTGGAAAAACCCAAGACAGAAATATGGATCTCTGTGAATTGAAGATAAGAGAAGACAAAGCATTCAAATGTCACCCTCTGGGTGGGATACACCCTGGGTTAAAACCTGATGTCCTGCAAGGCCTGGGCGGTTTCCCATGGGCGGGGTGACGCAAAGTGGCTTCCATGGCTCACCCCACTCACGGCCTGTTGACATTTACTTTTCTAATCTAGGCACATCACGTTCTTGATACTGGTGCAAAAAGAAACCACCAGACCTACTCCTCGCCTCTCTAAAATTCTTTAGCAGGACTCCCTAAACCAAACAGTGTACCTGGCCCGCAGGTTTGGAGCGAGGTTCCACCCCAAACCCTTTCAAGAAAGGCCGGTTCTGAGGGGCGGGGCCTGCAGGGGCGGGGCCTGCGGAGGGGCGGGACCTAACGGGGGTGGGGCCACGAGGGGGCCGGGCAGTGGACTAGAGTTTCATTTTGACCGGTTGGGCCTAAAGACTTTTGTTCTGGTTCTGCCTGTCTTCCATCTGGCATCTGAGCCTCTTGGAGTACCTACGACCTCAGCCCCCGGGACTACTGAGCTTTTTTCCCTTGACATCGGGAACCAGCGACGTCTGAATCCCAGAGAAGATTGTCTTTGGCTGTCATGGCCGCGGCCATGGGTTTACGGGCCTGCGGGGCGAAGTGGCCTGGCTGGCGCCTGCGCTGCCCGTGGTCTCCGCTCACCGCCGGCTTCTGCAGCCGGGGACTCACTGGGGCCGGGCGGCCGGAGCCCGAGCCGCGACCTACCAGCGCGCGGCAGCGGGACGGCATCAGGTTAGCCCCGGGCCGCGCCTGGCGTCTGCCTTCTCCTCTGTCCGCTGCCCTAACTGGGGAAGGGGCCCGGGCAGAGGTGGCCGCGCAGGCCGAGTACACTTGGGTTGAGGCCCTCTGCCACTCTCACGTTCTCCCTTCACTTTGGATTCTGGCCTCCCAGGAAGTCTGACGTTAATTTCTTTGAAGGACTCCCAGAATACGAGTTACAAGAGGTGTCCTTTGCACGTGATAGCACGTGGAGAAATTTAACATTCCCTTGGATGAGCCCAGTTTGCCTCTTAATCCCCTAAAGCAATCCAGAGTATAGGGCTTTTGGTTCAGTTTTTGAGAAAATATTTTTGACCCAAATCTAAGCTAGGGTTAGGTTTAGCAAAGTTTCACCTCTGGCTGCCCTCCCTCAAAAGTGGAGGAGGGCCAGGAAACATGATTAAATACACTGTACTAAGTTTTGTTCTTTGCTCAACAAGTCTAAAATCCTTGGGCTAAATACCTTTACGCAAATTGGACGATCAAAGGTTGGAGGGTACCTAGTGTGACTTTAGCATGTTCTTTCTAGCAGAGGTATAAAAAGGAGGACTGGTTGCATGTCCAAAGTTACAAAAGCAAGTTGTTAAATAAAATATCCTTTACTTTCCTACCCTGACAAGTATACGTTAATAAAACTTGGCAGGCATGTTTGAATTCATAATCCTCAGATATCTGAAAAGGGCAAAGAGCCAGCCCCTAGCCTGCCACTTTTTGCTTTTCTTCTCAATATAATTTCATTGCTCCCTTTTTGCTCCCAGGTCCTCTTTTCTCCTCAGCAAGGGCTTTTGCACACAAGTCTTCAGGTACCCTAATCAGCCTGTTCCTATTCTTTTATCTTCTCATGCACTACAAACAGCTTCTTTTAGCTGCTTCTTTCACGTAGGCATGCCCAAGAAGAGCAGGGAACCCGGAGCAGGCCAAGGTTTGGTTAGGGACAGAGATTTCTAAGTGGACACATCCCAGTACTCATTGAACACCTTATTCTACTGGAAGGGGGCCGAAGAAGAGCTTTGCAAGAGTATAGAACTCCTTGTCTACTTCTGGTATTTTCACTTTCTGGCAAGATCAATCTGATATCAATAGTGATATCTCTCAATCCCTGACTTCTTCTGAGTCCAGCTTGAATTTCTGGCAGTTTCTGCCAATGTACTCTTTAAGCTGTTTTTTAACTATCTTCGCCAAGATTTTGTGTGTGATAAAAATGATATTGCTTAATAATTTCTAAATTTTCTTGGACCACCTTTTTTTTTAATGGGCACAAGTACGGATCTTTTTTATTTGTTCGGATAGGCAACCATCTTCCAGATTTCCTGGCATAGGTGAGTAAGCATGTTAGGTGAATTTTGGCAGAAAGCAAAAGATATTAGAAAAATGTTTACTTGTGTTTCATTTACCATGCAAGGGCATCTGACGGTGTGGACCATAGCAAATTATGGATTGCATTGAGAAAAATGGGAATTCTGGAACACTTAATTGTGCTTATATGGAACCTGTACATGAAGCAAGAAAGAAGCAGTGGCTCATACAGAACAAGGAGAAACAGCATAGTTTAAAATCAGGAAAAGTGTGTATCAGTGTTGGATCCTTAAACTATATATATGCTGAGCAAATAATCTGAGAAGGACTACATGAAGAAGAATGTACCATCAGGATCTGAGGAAGATTCAACAACATTCAATATACAGATGATCTTGCTTGCAGAAAAAGAAGACTTGAAACTTATTAATGTAGCTCAAAGACTATATAGCCTTAAATACACACACACACACACACACACACACACACACACACAGATACACTTAAAGAAAATAAAAATCCTCCTAACTAGGCCAATAAACAACATAATACATGGAGAAAAGAGTGAAGTTGTGAAGGATTTCATAAATGGGGAAAAGTCTGCATTGCCAATGATTTAATTTTATATTGATTTGCAATGAACACTCATTAAAGTTGCAGTCAAGAAATCAAACTATGTGTTTCATTGAATAAATCTGCTGTCAAGGACCACCTTAAAATGGTAAAGCACAAGGATGATACTTTGAAGAGTAAGGTGCACCTAACTTAAGTCATGGTGTTTCCACCTTCTTTATAAGCATATAGGGACTTCTCGTGGTATAGTACATAGGGAGTTGTGTTGCTAACTCAAAGATGGCAGCCATCTCTTGGAGTTCAAATTCACCTGTAGCCATGAGGGAGAAATATAGAGAGTTTTCTGTCATGCATTTAAATAGCCTCCAATAATCTATTGGAGGGTCAGCTATGAATTAGTTCTACTCAATGACAATGAGAACATGGAAGAATATTGTATTGAACATGGACTGCCAAAAGAGCAAACAAATCTATCTTGGGGGAAGTGCAACCAGAATGTTTTTTAGAAGGAAGGATGCTGAGACTTCATATCCCATATTTTGTGCATATTTCAGGAGGGGCAGTCCCTGGAGAAGGAAATCATGCTTGAAAAAATAGAGGATCAGAGAAAGAAAGATCCTTAAGGAGATAGATTGACACAATGACTGCAACCATGAGTTTAGGTACAGCAGAGATTGTGAGGATGGCAGAGAGATGGTTCATACATGGGTCACTATGAATCAGCACCTAAACACTGTAACCATTTTTCTGCTCCTACAAATCTGGTTGTGTCTTGTCAGGCACCTGGGTTCTGGCATGACAGTCAGATGATAAAAAAGGCTCTCCAGAGTTAAACATGACTTAGGAAAGTGATTGAAACAATCAAATGCTGGAAATAATTTCCCAAGAACCTATTGCTGTTGAGTGAATTCTAACCTATATTGACCCTATAAGGACAGAGAACAGCCTATAGATTTCCAAAGTTATAATCTTTATGGAAGTAGACTGCCATGTCTTTTCCAGCAGAGTAGCCAGTGCGTTCAACCTTCTAGTTAGTAGGCTAATGCTTAACCACTGTGCCACCAGGGCCCTTAGACATTTTCTAGAGAAAAGAAATGCCCAAACCAAGCTTTAAAACAATATTGTGCCCCTGGCTGGCAGAAATGGTTAAGCTCTAACTACTACCTAAAAGGTTGACAGTTCGGGCCTACCCAAAGAAGTCCCTCAGAACTAAGTCCTCGTGATCTATTTCTGAAAAGGCTCAGCCTTGAAAGTGCAGTTTGCTCTAATAAACATGGTTTAGCCATGAGAGGGGAATCGTAATGAATTGTTTGTTTGCAAAGCTATCCCTTTCAAAAATAATGCTATCATTGAATGAGAGCCAACTATGAGTTGTATACTATGTTAGGCATTGCGCATTCATTGCCCCTGATCCTTAGAATACCCTTCAGGTCACATAATATCCTAACTTTATAGTGATGAAACAAGTTCAAAGAAGTTACAAGACCATTCATTCAAGGCTACATGGCTAATAGGTAAGGACAGAAAATCTGTCACCAAGTTATTTCTACTCTGTAGTGTCATCTTTCTACTCACCAGTTAGGTTTAAAAGAGAATGGTAAAACAAAAGGATTAATCAAACCCCGCCACTAGACAAGATGTAAATCTATGGCAGCTATATATTCTGCTGGAATTAGCTCTGAAAAACAGAAATGCTGTTTCTTGCCATCAATCAAAAGATTCTTGTTAACAGTCTCTCACTGCATGGACCTCTTGGTGGTACAATGCCAACTGGAAAGCTCCTTGGAAATTCTCTGGGGAGCATCTCTGGAGCACAATTGTAAATGAAAAGGCTGTGTTTATATCACATCCCCCTGTGGTAACCTCACTCTTAAAAGAGATTCCTTCTTGCCTTTGGTAGTCTGGGTCCTGCTTGAGGTGTTAAGACATCACATGTTTTGAATCAAGATAACCATTCAGAGAATGGTAAGATTTTTAGGCTGTTTTGAGTTAGTTGACAGTTAAATAAGGAAGAGATAGACATCTAGGGTGACTAAAGTTTCCAAGACGAGTGAATGGTTGCGCTGAGATAAGGGAAAGAACAAAGAGGTAAGTTTTAAGAGTTAGAAGTCAATAGATAGCTGAACAAGTGGAGCTGGAGCTAGAAGGGAGATCTGACTTAGCACTAAAGAACAGAACTTGGCAGCCCAGAAGTTGCACTTGATGCCAAGAGCATTGGTAAAGTTGTCCAGGAAAATTACTTGGATCAACAACAACAAAAAACTATGCTATAATATTGGTTGCAGCGCATAATGACCCTATAATACAACAACATACTGCCTTCAAGTTGGAACTGACTTATAGTGACACTCCCTTGCGTTTCTTGGGGATTTCTTTTCCCCACAGAGACCATGGTGGACCTGAGCCTCCAGACAGGCATGACCTTTAGATTAGCAGTGCAACATTCTACAGACTACACCACCAGAGATCAGCGACCCTGTAGGACCTTGCAATGCTGTAAACAAAAATATTAGGGGTTAGAATCCACCAAACTAAAGCTGGAAAGCCTCCTACCATAAAGATTTACAGCCTTGGACACCTGATGTCAAGATGCTGAGTTGAAAGTGACTCACCAGCAGTAAGTTTGTGTTGTGGAAACAGAGGAACCAAAAGCTTAATGGGACACAACAGATACTGCTGAGCTGTAAGGGAATTTTTTTTTAAAAAAAACACACATTTTGCCTGCTGCCTTAGAATCTAAGCATATGTGACTGATGGAATGGCAGCTTTTCATGTTTGGTACAGCAAGCATACTCATTATTTTATTGAAAAGTTTATAAGCAGTTTCTCCCACCTTCAGCACAAACAGAGGTTTCAAAGGTAAATCAGTTGCAAGTAAATTTTGTGTTTAGAAAAGAATATGTTTATGAGAAACAAAGTGTTGAGTATCACAGCCACCTGAAGATAGTCACAAAATTGAAATGGTAGTCACAAAATTGAAATGGTATTCCAAAGAGAATGGTTATCTTTATTGTATTGAAATAAATGCACTCATCAAAGCTGTTTTCCAGAAGACAATGGCACAGAATGCTATTTATGGAGGCCCCAAGTTGACTAATAGCCGTAGGAATACCAGATTGAAAAAGGAATAAGAAAGGCAGAAAACATGTAGGTGGGGAACAGATACAAAATATGTAACAATAGTCTAGTGTTTGACTTGTTTTCTATTTCTTGTAACAGCAAAAATAAGACATTTCTGGGTAGAGACAGTAAGATGACAATAAAGGTTATTTTGATCAGCATGTGGGATACCTTAAAATAGCAAACAGGCCCTTTGAATATCAGTTTTTTCGTTAGGTAATATGTCCAGAAGAATCCTCTTGCTGTTTAGTTTTGCCCTTTTGTTCTTCACATATCATTCCATTCTCAGTCAGCATGTTTTATTTTACAGAATTACAGGATGCGAGTAAAGGGGGGGAAAAAGATGAAAAACTGGTGTCATTGGCATGAGTACTGCTGTTGCCCATTCCCTGGGGGAGGGGCATGGGAGATTGTTTTCATTCTTGGCTTCTTTTCTAAACTTGTTCTGAAGAAAAATAGGAAGAAATGAGTTGAAGGTAGCCACCATTTTTCAGATTGCTGTTTTCTGCCGGTGTCATACAAAGCTTGTGTCCTCTCAGTATGGGCAGTGATGATTTTGGAACTGCTGTGACTTACCCTTTCTGTGGAGGTGGCAGTAATCTTTTTGACAGCAAACCTGGCAGAAAAGAGAAACAAATCAAGGAAAGAGGGAGGGAAACCAGCCTGCATCTCAGTCTTTTCCGTGTTTTGACTTCACTGTAGCTCTGGAGAGTTGACAGACCTATGAAAATGGCACCAAGCACCAGCAGTTCTTTCTCCTTGTGTCTTTAAAATAGTTTCCAAATTAAAATGAAATTGCAGGGGTCCTAACTTGTTTTGACTAGTGCATGACCTGGTAATTATAAAATGTTCTTCACAGGAAAATTGTCTTGAGCAATCCAAAGAAGAGGAATGCATTGTCACTTGCAATGCTGAGATCTCTCCAGAGTGACATTCTCCATGAGGCTGACAGCAAAGATCTGAAAGTCATTATAATTTCAGGTATTCCGTTATTATCTATGCTCAGTGTTCTGCAGTGCTCAGAAAAGATATCTTTCAGGTCTTTGCTTAACTGAGGGACATTTCCCTCTATTAACTAGAGAATTGTTTTTTAAGTTCTTTTATAAGAAGATTAATTGTAGAGACTTCTTATGCATTTGAGGCCTTAGTCCTTACATTATTGACTGCAGGAATTACAGCAATGATGTCTATTCACTGAAAACATGTATCTTTTCCTTTTTGTCAGATACTAAACATTGCCACACTTGGCTATACTAATCTTCCTATCAAAATCAGAGAATTTTATTTCCAGAGTATATTATAGACTCTTCTTGTTGTTGTGTACCATTGAGTTAGAACTGACCCATAGATGGCCCTCTGGCAGGGTTTCAGAAGCAGTTAATTGCTTGGGAGGAGACTGCCTATCTTTCTTCCACAGAGCAGCTGGTGGGGCCATGAACTGTATGCCTTCAGGATTGCAGTGCAGCTTCTTGCCACTAACCCTCTAACCCTTTGGTAGACCACCTACTTAGCCACGACTTGGCTACTAGGGCATTTGGTTAGATTGGCTTTTCCGATCTTACCAAGATTTTCAACTGGTATTTGCAAAGTCTTTAATGGTGACAGAAATTTGCCTTATTTTATCCTATTTCTGCTTTTTTTTCCCCAGTGAGATTTATTTCTGAATTATCTTTGATGATGATCATAGTGGTGGTATAAATAATCGTAATGACAGGATTTAAAGAATGCAGAGAAAATAAAACTAGATTCTTCTCTGTTGTGGCTTTTTCTCCCCCGTCCCAAATTAGGACTTGGTTAAGGATTGGTATTTCTGAAAGGCAGATGCTCAGAATACTACCTTCTTTCCACTTGTTGAAGATAATTTTTTAGGTGTTTTATAAAGACAAGGGAAAAGAAATTAGAATTTGTAGTAATGAGGAATTGTGTTGTTGGAGCAAATGCAGCTAATTTTAATTTTATGTATTTTGTTATTGAGAGCAGTTAACTTTTTATCTCCATGATTCCTCCACTTGTAAAAAGGGAGTAGTATCACTTGTCAAAATAACAACAAAAGCAAAATAAATTTCTCAGTGGAATTATTGTAAATGACAACAGTAACAACAGCCATTTCCTGAGACCTCTCTTGTTAACATATGAGCCCGATGGCTCCCAACTTCTCTTTATGCTGTGACCTTCCAGATTCCAGCCTCTATGGATGGAAGTGGTCTGTAGACTAAATGACAAAGGCATTGCCAAAGGCTTGGCTTGGCGATTTTGATAGATTTGTATGAGATGACACATTCAGGCTAAGCTGAGTTTAAAACTAAAAATGTGAGGTCAAAGAGAAGACATCAATTCACCTCAGATATTGAACCTTTTATTTTTTAATTAGATATTTTAATTGGTTTCCATTATGGACCTTTTAGTGTACAGAAACTTCAACTGGCATTTTCATCACAAAAGAATGGTGTAACTTTTCAACTGACTGGTATCTTAGCAAAACTGAGTTTTAAGTGTAAGTGTCCATAGCGTAGATTACTTGCTAAAATAATTTTTTTTGTAAACAAGTAAGTGAACTTCTCAACACTGGTTATTTAAAACTCTTTCTTTTCTTCTTTTTTTAAAAAAAAACCCCTGTAGCTGAGGGGCCTGTGTTTTCTTCTGGGCATGATTTAAAGGAACTGACTGAAGAGAATGGCCATAATTATCATGCTGAAGTATTTCAAACCTGTTCTGAGGTGAGCCAGACTGACAGTCCACATTGCAAATCCCTACATGATAACATTAGTAAATACTGAATTAGGCTCTGAGTTTACAGATTGGATTTAGTCTATAACACCTAACCATGACAGAACTACTAAAAAGTCCATGGTTAATGATAAAACCTGTATCTAAGTAATTATTTAGATTTTTAGATTACTAGATTGTTAATAAAAATGCTATTAGTAATTTGCAGTTGGTTTTCTTTCATTCCAAAGCCAAGAAAATGAATACAGTGGTTCTGATACCAGTTTTAGAAAGAAATACTATGAGAATATTAGGATTTTTTAAAATTTAAACTAAAACATGTGATTTTAAAAATTATCTTACAATCCTTCTTTAAACTTTTCACCATTTCCTAGGAGGAAAATTAACATTCATATTTCTTTCATCTTCCTTTCAGTCTCTTTAACCATTTGTTGTTGTTGTTGTTATGTGCCGTCGAGTCACTTGCAACTCATGTTGTTGTTGTTATGTGCCATTGAGTTGCTTGCGATTCATAGAGACCCTATATACAACAGCCCTAAACTCTGCTCTATCCTGTGCCAATCTCATTGTCTCCAACACACTCATCCCAATTACCCCAGTCACTGAATCAATCCACCCTGGGGGTCTTCCCCTCTTGCGCTGTCCCTCCACCCTCCCAAGCATGATGTCCCTCTCCAAGGACCTGTCCCTCTTTACAACATGTCCAAAGTATATCACATGAAGGCCCAGAATCCTTGCCTCCAAGGAGCAGCCTGGTTTAAGCTTCTCCAGGTTGAATCTGTTTGTTTTCTTGACAGTCCATGGTACATTCAATACTCTTCTCCAGCACCACAGCTCAAAGGCATCAATTCTCCTTCTATCCTTCCTACTCATTGTCTAACTCTCTGATGCATAACAAGTGATTGCAGAGACCATGGCCTGTATCAGACGCACCTCTCTCCAAAGAGACACCATTGCTCTTCAGTACTTTGGAGAGGCCCCTAAGAGCAGACTTTCCCATGGCAGTATGCCTTTTAATTTCCTGGCTACTGGTGCCAAGAGTGTTGACTGTGGAGCCAAGCTGACTAAAGTTGTTAACAATCTCAACCTCTTCACCATCCATCCTGATGCTGCCAATTGGTCCAGTGGTGAGAATCTGTTTTCTTGACATTGAGCCTCAATCCATACTGAAGGCTGCAGTCCTTGACCCTCTGCAGCAAGCATTTCAAGTCATCCTCAGTTTCAACAAGCTGGGTTGTGTCATCTGCATAATAACGCAGATTGTTAATAGATCTTCCACCAATCCTGATGCCACACTTCTCCTTCTAGAGCCCAGCCTCTCTGATAATCTGTTCTGCATACACGTTGAAAAGGTATGGAGATAGGACACATCCCTGGCGTACGCCTTTCCCAATTTTGAACCATGCAGTGTTTCCCTGCTCTGTTCTGACGACTGCCTCTTGGTTCAAGTATAGGTTTCGCATTTAGAACGATCAAGTGTTCTGGGATTACCATTCTTCTCAGAGTCAGCCACAGTTTATGATCCACACAGTCAAACACCTTTGCATAATCAATGAAACACAGATAGATATTCTTCTGGTATTCCCTGCTTTCAGCTAAGATCCATCTAACATCAGCTACAATATCCCTAGTACCACAACCCCTTCTAAACCCAGCCTGGACTTTTGGAAGTTGCAACCCATAGCGACCCTATATACAAGAGCCCTAAACCGTGCTCTATCCTGTGCTAACCTCACTGTCTCCGACATACCTACTCTCATTACCCCAATCAATGAATCGATCCATCTCATCAAAGGTCTTCGTCTCTTGTGTTTGTCCCTCCTCCCTCCCAAACATTATGTCCCCTCCAAGGACTATCCCTCTTTGCAACATGCCCAAAGTACATCAGAGGAAGCTTCAGAATTCTTGTCTCCAAAGAGCAGGCTGGTTTCAACCCTCTCCAGGACGAATCTGTTTGTTCTCCTAGCAGTCCATGATATTGTCAACACTCTTCCCCAGCACCACAGCTCAAAGGCATCAATTCTCTTTCTATCACTGTCCAGCTCTCTGACACATAGCAAACAATTGTGAAGACTATGGCCCGGATTAGGCGCACCTTAGTCTCCAGCCTAATGTTGTTGCTCTTTGGTACTCTGGAGAGGTCCCTAGACAGCTGACTTTCCCAATGCAATTCGTCTCTTCATTTCCTGGCTGCTGGTACCAAGCATGTTGATTGTGGAACCAAGCAAACTTAAAACTGTTAACAATCTCAATCTCTTCACCATCCATAATGATGCTGCCAATTGGCCCAGTGGTGAGAATCTTTGTCTTCTTTATGTTGAACTTCAATCCATATTGAAGGTTGCCGTCCTTGACCTGCAGCAAGCGCTTCAGGTTCTCCTCAATTTTAGCAAGTAGGGTAGTGCCATCTGCATAATACAGGTTGTTGATGTATCTTCCTCTAATCCGGATGCCACATTCCTCCTAATACAGCCCAGTGTCTCAGATGATCTGTTCTGCATACAGATTGAAAACATATGGAGACAAAATACATCCCTGGTGAACACCCTTCCCAATTTTAAACCATGCAGTGTCTCCTTGCCCTGTTCTGACAACTGCCTCTTGGTCCAAGTATAGGTTTCACATAAGCACAATCAAGTGTTCTGGGGTACTCATTCTTCAGAGTCAACTACAGTTTGTTGTGATCCACACTGTCAAAAGCCTTTGCATAGTCAATGAAACATAGATAGACATTCCTCTGGTACTCTCTGCTTTCTGCCAAGATCCATCTAACATTAGCTATAATATCCCTAGTACCACGACCTCTTCTGCAGTTCTCTGTTGACATGTTGCTCCAATCATTTTTGGATAATTTTCATCAGAATCTTGCTTGCATGTGATATTAATGATATTGTTCGGTAACTTCCTCACTCTGTCAGGTCACCTTTCTTTGGAATGGGAACAAATATTGAACTCTTCCAGTCAGTCGACCAGCTGGCTGTCCTCCAGATTTCTTGGCAAAACTTAGCACATCCAGGACAGCATCTGTTTGTTGAAATATGTCAATTGTTATGCCGTTAACTCCTGGAGCCTTGGTTTTTTTCCAATTCTTTCAGAGCAACGTCCTCCATCACCACAGGCTTTTGCTCATACATTGTTTCATGAAATTCTTCTGTGTCAGCCAGTTCTATCTGGTACAGTGACTCTGTATACTCCTTCCATCTTCTTCCTTTCCCCCCCTTTTTAGTCTAGCATTTTATTGTGCTTTACATAAAAGTTTACACAGCAAATTTGTTCTGCAGTCAGTAAGTCACAGACAAATTGTTCTGTGACATTGTCTATAATCCCTGTAAAGGGTCAGCACTCTCCCCATTTCCTCCTTGAGTCCCTTCATCCCTTTCAGTCTCATATAGTTAACTGTGTCCTAAGGAGATCCTTCTTCATAGATGTTACTCTTCCATCTTCTTTTAATGCTTCTTGGATCATTTAACATCCTGCCCAAAGCAACCTTAATTATTGCCACTCATGGTTTGAATTTGTTTTTCAGTTCCTCCTGCTTAAGAAATGCTGAGTGAGTTCGGCCCTTTTGATTTTCTGACTCCGGCTCTCTGCACATTTCATTATAGTATCTTGCTTTGTCATCCCAAGCTGCCCTTTGAAATTTTCTGTTCAGCCCTTTAATTTTTTTCTTTCTTCCTTTAGCTTTGGATTCTCAGCGCTCTAATACAATATTCAGAGTCTCATCTGACATCCATCTTGGTCTTTTCTTCCTCTTCTGCCTTTGTAATGATCTTTTGCATTCTTCATAGACAATATTCTTGATATTCTCCAAAAGCTCATTTGGTCTTCGTTCATTGGTGTTCAAGGCCTCAAACCTGTTCCTGAGATAGTTTTAAAATTCGAGTAGAATAGATTTAAGGTCAAATTTTGGTTCCTGTGGATTTGATTTTATTTTCTTCAGTTTTAGCTTGAATATGAGTAGTTGGTGTTCTGTTCCACAATCAGCACCTGGCCTGGTTTTCACAGCTGATATTGAGCTTCTCTGGTAATTCTTTCCACAGATGTAATCTGTTTGATTCCTATGCATACATACCATCAGGTGAAAGCCATGTTTATAGCTTGCATTTGTGTTTCTTATAAAAGGTATGAGCAAACAGACATAGAAGAGAAAGAAGAGCAAAAAAAGTGTTGGATATTTAGAAATTTGTTAAATCAATTCCTAAAAATAAAATAAAAATTGAATATAGAATCCAACTTCATTGGATTCTAATACACAGGGAACTCTGTGTTACAGTCCTAAAGGAGCTGCTAACCCAAAGGCTGTCTGTCTCTGGTGGTCTGAAATCAGTGGCTCCTCAGGAGAAATTCTGGTTGTCACTTCCGGTGGGACTTAAAGCCATGAGAATCCAATGGAGGGTCAGCTATGAGTCACTTCTAACTGGATGGCAATAATAGCATACACAGTTCACTTGAAGAGAATTTATTTGACACCTCTTATTGTTGTTGATTTCCTTAGAGTCAAGCACGATTCGTAGTGACCCTAGGAACAAAAGGCCTGAAGCCTTTTCTATAACTATCGACATTTATCAAAGTTCGTAGAGTTTCCAGAGGCATGTTGTTTAGGAAGTGGATGCCACTCCTGCTTCCAAATTTGGCACCTACTCTATATATAATCCTTCCAAGATATTAAAGGAAATATAAGAAACATATCCAGCCAAACTTAAATAATAAGACACATACTTGAAAAATTTAGTTCCCTGCAATAAGATTACTTTATTTTTCATTCATTCATTATTTTAAAAATTATGTTTAGAAATTTCATTCAGCAGGTCACACTCAGTTTATTTGGTGACATTGACTCCCATCGTCAAAAGGTAACAACACTCTTCTTCCTGGTGTTTGTCATTTTTCATTCATTCCTTTTTGTCATTTATCAATCAGCAAACATTTTGGCCATTTTTCATCAGACAATCACATGATTTATTGTGCCAGGAATGACAAATTGAAGAAGAAGGCTGTTACATTTATAATCAAAAGGAACATTTCAAGATCTAACCAAAAATATAATGCTGTAAATTATAGGATACTACCCATAAAAAATTGGGGAGTACGCCAGGGATGCATCCTATCTCCATAC
>NW_006399855.1:1673652-1676168 GCF_000299155.1 Elephantulus edwardii | reverse complement strand
ATTTAGTGACTGGGATAATTGGGATGGGAGTGTCAGAGACAGTGCGATTGGCACAGGACAGAGCAGAGTTTAGGGCCGTTGTACATAGGGTCGCTATGAGTTGCAAGCGACTAGACGGCACATAACAACAACACCACCACCCATAAACATACAAAGAAGACCCATTAGTATGACTAGTATTCTGATATACACACTAACCACTATAACCAAAGATGAAGAAACAGAGGATTTCTACCAATGTTTGTAGTCTGTAATTGTTTGAGCATGCAACCAAGATTCCATACAATAACTGGTAACTGGAGTGCAAAAGTTAGAAACAAAGAAGGACTTGTAATTGGAAAATACAGCCTTGGTGACAAAAATGAGGCTGAAAATCACATGATACAATTTTGTAAAATGGATGATTTATTGCAGATACCTTTTGTTTAAAAAAATTTAAACAGCAACTTTACACTTTGACCTCCAACTCTTTGCTATTGTAAACAAAGCCTCGATAAACATGAATGTGCATATATCTGCTTGTGTGGCGGTTCAAGAATAGCTTTAATGCCTTGAACACTAATGGCGAAAGACCAGATGAGTTGTCATCAAGGGGTCATCCATGAAGAAAGGAAAATGTCATTACAAAGATGAAAGAAAGACAAAAACAGATGTCAGGAGAGACTTGGAAACTTGCATTAGTATGTGTTGTTGTTGTTGTTGTTGTTGTTGTTGTTATGTGCCATCGAGTCAGTTATGACTCATAGGGAACCTATGAACAAAAGACCTTAATCCTGTTTTAGAACTATTGTTGTTTCTCCAAGTTCCTAGAGTTTCCAGAGGCATGTTGGAAGAGGATACTACTCCTTCTTCTAAGTCTATCTTAAACTGGGAGCTCCAACAAACACTGTTAACCATGTGTAACCATTTTGACATTTGAGACACCAGTGGCACAGCGTTGAGTATCACAGCAATCCCACATTTCCTCAGTACAGCAAATTAACAGAACAGTGCTATACCACTTAGGACAATGTTAATTATAAACACAAATTAATACCAGGCCTAAGGGCCTGTGACCCATAGCCAACCTTCAGCCAAATCATGGAGAACACACCTTTAAAAACCTAACAACTACACACATGTGCCTTCAATGAAGCCTCCATCCAGAATGGATCTTAAAAACTCAGGCCAGCACACCAGACCTTGATTGGCTCCAACAAGAGGCTGCTGTCCCACAGCTCAGAACCATCCACTCCAAGCAGCTCACACATGGTCGTGAGCCAAATAAAACCAACCAGACCTACCACATGTAGAGAAGTCAAAACAAAAGGAAAAAATGCTGTAGTAAGAGAGAAGAACAGATTATTTCAAAGGGCATCTCAGGAAGGCAAAACAAAGTATTATAGTAAAATATGCAAAGACCTGGAGTTAGAAAACCAAATGGGAAGAACATGCTTAGCATTTCTCAAGCTGAAAAAACTGAAGAACAGATTCAAGTGTCGAGCTGCAACACTGAATGATTCTATGGACAAAATCTTGAATGATGCAGGAAATATATATATATATATATATATATATATATATATATACACACATATACATATATATACATGTATATATGTGTATATGTGTGTATATATATGTGTGTGTGTGTGTGTGTGTATATATATATATATATATATTAAAAAAAGGCATACAGAGTCAGTGGACCAGAAAGAACTGGTCAGCACAGAAGCATTTCAGGAAGTAGTATGTGATGAAGAACCAGTAGTACTGAAGGAAGAACTCAATGCTACACTGAAGACATTAGCAAAAAATTAGACCCCAGGAATTGATAGACTATGATTTGAGATGTTACAGGAAGCAGAGGCAGCCTTGGTTGTGCTCACTGGCATATGCCACAAATTAGTATTCGCCTAGACAAACAAAAGAAAGAGCTGCCAAAGAAAAACCTGAATAGAAGATTTCAAAGGGCAGCTTAAGAAGACAAAGCAAATTTTATAACAAAATGTACAAAGAGCTAGAGTAAAATAATTAAAAGGTAAGAATTCCCTTGGCATTCTCAAGCTGAAAGAATTGAAAAACAAATTCAAGCCTCACATTGCAGTACTGAGAGGTGCTATGGGCACAACCTTAAATGATACAGGAAACATCAAAAGAAAATGGAAGGAATACACAGAATTGCTTTATCAAAAAGAATTAGTTGACTGAAAAATTTCAACAAGTACCATGTGAACAAGAGTCAATGGTATTGAAAGATGAAGCTTAAGCTGCACTGAAGGCATTAGCAAAAAAATAATGCCCACAATCGATAGAATACCAATTGACATGTTTCAGCTAACAGATGCCACCATGTTTATGCCAGGAAATTAGAGAGGACAGCTACCTGGCTGAATGACTAGAAGAGATCCATATTTGTCCCCATTTCCAAGAATTGTGATCTAACAAGAATGTGGTTCAAAATTGGGATGGGTGTACGCCAGGGATGTGTCCTGTATCCGGGAGGCTGGGCTCTATGAGGAGAATTGTGGCATCAG
>NW_006399855.1:1671503-1672047 GCF_000299155.1 Elephantulus edwardii | reverse complement strand
CACAGGATAGAGCAGGGTTTAGGGCTGTTGTACATAGGGTCGCTATGAGTTGCAAATGACTCGACGGCACATAACAACAACAACAACAACATCATTAATATATTATACAAGCAAAATATTAATGAAGATCATTAAGAAATAGGCTAGAACAGTACATAGAGAACTGCCAGACGTTCAAGAGGTCATGGTACCAGGGATATCGTTGTTGATGTTAGATGGATCTTGGATGAAAACAGAATACCAGAATAATGTCTATTTTTGTTTTATTGATTATGCAAAGGCATTTCACTATGTGGATAATAAATTATGACTAACATTGAGAAAAATGGGAATCCCAGAACATATAATTGTGCTTATTACCTACACCAGCAAGCTGTCATTTAAATGGAGCAAGGAAACACTGCATGGTTTAAAATCAGAAGAGTGTGCATCACGGTTGTATACTTTCTCTGTATCTGTTCAATCTGTATGCTGGGAAAATAATTCAGTAAGTTGGACCCTGTGAAGAGGAGGACTCATCACCACAACAAGATAAAGGTAAACA
>NW_006399855.1:1666919-1670808 GCF_000299155.1 Elephantulus edwardii | reverse complement strand
TCTCAGTCACAAAAGGACAAATACTGCATAATGCCACTGTTGTAAAACAGGACTGACATGTTTGGGAGAGACTGAGAAAGATGGGATAAATTATGTATATTGCATTGAAACAGATGAGGGAGAGAACTGTTTAAAAGGGATATATGATTAGGTATTATTGTCAGGACAGGATTCCAGAACTAAGGCTGCATAGTGGAGTGGACTTGGGGGGAGGAATCATGTAACAATGAAAGAATTTTTCTTTTGCTTTTCAAAGAAGAGTGAACTGTGGAGGAGGTTGGGCAGGGAGAAGAGTGCAACAATGAATGAATGGAAATGCAAAGTCTCTGTAAACTTTCATTATAATTAATAAAAAAAATGATAACAGTTTGTGAGAGGAAAAAAGAGGAAGACTCATCAACAACCTGCATTATGCGGAGGATACAACCTCACTTGCAGCAACTGAAGAAGACTTGAAGCAGTTACTCCAGATGATTAAAGACTTACAGCCCTCAATATGGGTACATCTCAACATCAAGAAAACAAAAATCGTCACTACTGGACCAAAAGGCAACATCATGATAGACTGAGAAAAGATTGAAGCTGGATCCACAATTAATACCCTTGAAACCAGCAGTCATGAAATCAAAAGACATGTTGCATTGGGCAGATCAGCTGTTAGAGATAACTCTAAAGTGCTAAAGAGCAAGGATGTCAGTTTAAAGCTTATGATGTGTCTGAATTGTTTAGTATGCATCTAAAATTTGGACAACAAATAAGGAAGACCAAAGAGGAATCCATGCTTCTGAATTGTGTTTGCAGAGTGTTGAATATACCACAGACTTCCAAAAGAACAAATCTGTGATAAAGGAAATGCAACTAGAGTGCTGCTCCTTGGAGGCAAAGATCGTGAAACTTCATCTCACACATCTTGGGCATGCTATCAGAAGGAGACAGCCCTTGGAAAGACACAACATTCTAGCAAAGATATAGGGCCATTTAAAGAGAGGACAACCCTCAAGGAGATAGGTTGGCACAGTGACTGTAACAATGAGCTGGAACATGGCAGACATTGTGAGGCTGGCATAAGATAGGGCAAGATTTCCTTCTGTTGATAGAGTTGCTATGAGTCATTGTCAACTGGTTGGTTTCTAACAGCTAAGTAAAAAAAGTCAAAAGTGAGTTTCAGGGAGGTGAATGTGAAGGTGATTAAGATACTTTTTTTAAAAAATATGCTTGACTGTTATTTACTTGTCCTGCTAGAAAGTGATAGGAGATTGGGTTATAGTTTTCTCATTTCCTGAGTAATAGACAGGACAACTGATTTACTTGAGACTTCGTAGCAAGCTACAGCCAACAGTGCTTTAAAAATTCTTTTTCTACTAATACTCAGTATATTTGTTTACAATAGAAAATAATAAAAGAGAACCAGCAGAGCCTTCTATTTTCCCTAAAGGGGCTGCTTTTATCACTCTGCTGTGGTATCTTCGTAACTTGAGATCTAAATGGGTTAGCAGAGGGCTACAGGGGAGTCACAGCTTCTTCAGAAGATAGATAAAGCCAGATTTCTTGGATGATCCAGCCCAGGGATGCACTGAAAAGAGAGCACAAATGGGAACTAGCCCTAATGTAGTAAAATGGGAATGAAAGTGTATTGATTTCTTTAATACTATTTCTAAGAAAATCACATTGTCTTGGGTAAATATGAGCACCATGTACTTGTGAAAGATTTCAATTTCCAAATGTAATCAGCAGACTGATTGGAACAGAATGAGCTAGCTATCTTATTGTTCAGTTTATGCATAAGAAAATGTGACTTTGGAAAGGAAGATGGAGGTATGTAAATTAGTTCAGCATCTAAAAACTAGGGCATATTTGTTACAGATCATATATGCTGTATGATAATTAATTTTGAACAGAGTCAGGAGTGGGGCAAAGAATGAGAAAAATGAATATAAAAGAAAAATGTGGTTACGGGCAGGCCCAAGTGTTGAGCAGAGTTGATGGTTCACAGCAAAGATATCTAACCTTTGGCCCTCTTATATTCTGAGGGAGTTTGAAGGTGGAATCTTCAGCTCTAAAGGAGCTCTCTTGCCACGAAATGATACCAGAGAAATATCTCTCATTTTTGGAAATAGTTTGGAATATTATGTTGTTAAGTGAGAGTTGATGTTCTTGTTGTGTGTTGTTGAGTCACTTGGGACTCATAGCGAACCTATGTACAACAGCTCAGAACGCTCCTCTATCCTATGCCAACTTTATTGTCTCTGACACACCTACTCCCACTGTCCCAGTAATGGAATAAATCAATCCATCTCATTGAGGGTCTTCCCCTCTTGCACTGTCCCTCCACCCTCTCAAGCATGATGTCCTTCTCCAAGGACTGGTCACTTCATGCAGCTTCCACAAAGTATGTTAGACAAAACTTCAGAATCCTTGCCTCCAAAGAGCAGCTTGGTTTCATCCTCTCTAAGATGAACCTATTTGTTCTCCTGGCAGTCCATGGTATATTCAGTACTCTTCTCCAGCACCACAGTTCAAAGGCATCAATTCTCTTTTTCTCATTCCTAGTCATTGTCCAGCTTTCTGACACATAGCAAGTAATTGTGAAGACTATGGCTCGGCTCAGGTGCACCTTTGTAGTCTCCAGACAGATATTAATCCTCTTCAGTAATCTCGAGAGGTGCCTGACAGCAGACTTAACCAATGCAATTTGTCTTTTCATTTTCTGGCTGCTGGTACAAGAGTTTTGACTGTGGAGCCAAGCAATCTAAAGCTGTTAAAGATCTCAATCTCTTCACCATCTACAAATAATGCTGCCAATCAGCCCACTGTTGAGAATTTTTGTTTTCTTGATGTTGAGCTTCAATCCATATTTAAGGCTTCAGTCCTTGACCTTCTCCAGCAAACACTTCAGGTCCTCCTTAGTTTCAGCAAGCAGGGTTGTGTCATTTGCATGATGCAGATTGTTGATGAGTCGTCCTTCAATCCTGATGTCACATGCCTCTTCATAGAGCCCAGCCTCCTGGATGAACGGTTCTGCATATAGATTGAAACATTATGGAGATAGGATACATCCCTGGTGTACCCCTTCCCAGTTTTGAACCATGCAGTGTTTTATTGCTTTGTTCTGATGAGTGCCTCCTGGTCCAAGTATAGGTTTCACATAACCACAATCAAGTGTTCTGGGATTCACATTCTTCTCAGAGTCAGCTACAGTTTGTTGTGATCCACACAGTCAAATGCCTTTGCATAGTCAATGAAACACAGATAGACATTCCTCTGGTACTCTCTCTTTTCAGCCAATATCCATCTAACATTAGCTATACTATCCTAGTACCACGGCCTCTTCCAAACCCAGCTTGCACATCTCACAATTCTTTGTTGATGTGCTGTCCTATTTGTTTTTTTATAATTTTCAGCATAATCTTGCTTTCCTGTGATATTAATGATATTGTTCAATAACTTCCTCACTCTGTCGGGTCACCTTTCTTTGGAATGGGAACAAATATGGATCTCTTGCAATCAGTTGGCCAGGTGGTTGTCCTCCAGATTTCTTGGCACAACTTGGAGAGTGCATCCAGGGCAGCATCTGTTTGTTAAAATATGTCAATTGATATGCCATCAATTCCTTGTTGTTGTTATGTGCCGTCAAGTTGTTTCCGACTCATAGCGACCCTATATACAACAGCCCTAAACTCCCCTCTGCCCCCTGCCAATCACACTCTCTCTGACTCTCTCATCCCGATTATCCCAGTCACTGAATCAATCCAGCTCATAGAGGGCCTTCCCTCCTGTGCTGTCCCTCCACCCTCCCAAGCATGATGTCCTTCTCCGAGGACCAGTCTCTCCTTACAACATGTCCAAAGTATGTTAGACGGAGCCTCAGAATCCTTGCCTCCAAGGAGCC
>NW_006399855.1:1656586-1665125 GCF_000299155.1 Elephantulus edwardii | reverse complement strand
TCTTCTATCTTTGTAATGACCGTCTGCACTCTTCCTGGATGATACATTTGACATCCTCCCACAACTCATTAGGTCTTCGCTCATTAGTGTTCAAGGCCTCAAACCTGTTCCTGAGATGGTTCTGAAATTCAGGTGGGATGAACTCAAAGTCATATTTTGATTCCTGTGGATTTGGTTTAATTTTCCTCTGCTTCAGCTTGCACTTGCATATGAGTAGTTGATGGTCTGTTCCACAATCAGCTCCTGGCCTAGTTTTCACAGCTGATATTGAACTTCTCCAGCGGCTCTTTCTGCAGATGTAATCAACCTGATGGAGCTGGGAAATAAGTGGATCAAGACACTGGGCCAGGGACTACACTGTAACTAATGGTTAACTCCACAATGAGGGATTTATGTTTCACTTTTCTATAAATTGCTCGTCTGTCAGATACTCCTCTAAACTGAACATTCAGATTAAGGCAGACTAGGAAGAAGGATTGGCCACCCACTTCTGAAATAGCAGGCCTCTGAAAACCTTATGTACAACAGAACACATGTAGACTAACAGAGAGGGCAACTGAGGTAGAAGTTTCAAGTATGAAGATACAAAGGAAGAGGAACACTTGTAAGCAGACACTAGTGATTGGAACATGGAATGTGAGAACCATGATTGGAGGAAAATTAGATATTGTTAAGAAAGAAATGGCACGCATAATTATTGACATACTAGGTGTTGGTGAAATTAGATGGACCGGCATGGGGCATTTTGAGTCAGATGATCATTTGCTATATTACTCTGGAGATGAAAAGGTGAGAAAAAATGGGGTTGTTTTCATAGTTAAGAAAGTAATTTCTAGATCCATCTTGAAGTATAACATTGTGAGTGACACGATTATATCCATATGCTTACAAGGAAGTCCAGTGAATAACACTATCATTCAGATACATGCACGAACAGTCAGAGCCAAAGAAGAAGAAATAGATGATTTCTGCTAACTTTTACAGTCAGAGATCGATCCCACATGCAATCAAGATGCACTGATAATAATGGGTAACTGGAATGTAAAAGTTGGGAACAGAGAAGAAGAATCAGTTGTTGGAAAACATGGACTTGGTGACAGAAATGAAGCTGGAGGTAGAATGATTGAATTTTGCATGACCAATGACTTATTCATTGCAAATACATTTTATAAGAAACATAAACACAGGTTATACACATGGAGAAGAAGGTATACTGTGCTTTTTTGGGTGCATTAGCCTATAAAATATCTATGAGATCAAGTTAGTTTGTTGTGTGGTTTAATTCTTCAGCATCTTTGTTGAGTTTCTTTCTGGTAGTTCTATCTTTTCTTGAAAGTGGTATAATTGAAGTTTCCTACTACTATAGTAGTATTGTCTACTTCCTTTTTCAGTTTTGTTAATGTTTATCTCATATATTTTGGTGGTTTTTTAAAATTTCATGTTATGATTTTTTGTGTGTGTGTACCAACAAATTGGATCTGACTGGTACAGGAGGAGATTGTCCCTCCTTCTCCAGCAGAGCATCTGGTGGATTTGAGCCACACACCTCTGGGATTGCAGTACAACTTCTTACCACTAGGCCACCAGAGCTCACCTGTTTTACATATTTTACATATTTTGCAAGTCTGTCATTTGGGCCTAGGGTTTGAACCAGGAGGCGGTCTTAAGCTTTTGGAGTCGCCTGCTTTTCTGGCAATGTGTTTGACGTGCAGGTTTGCTCTGTCCCTGGAGTGAGGCTAGCCAGCCTGGGCCTAGGGTTTGAACCAGGAGGTGGCCTTAAGCCCAAGGCAGCTGGGAAAGAAGTGGCCATGTTGTTCCTGGTTTGGCTGGCTCCTCCCAGGCTCTTGGGAAGCTCTCCTTGCCAGAAGGCAGGAGCGTGGTGGTGGGAGTGCAGGAACCGTGGTAAGCTTTTGGAGTCGCCTGCTTTTCTGACAATGTGTTTGACGTGCAGGTTTGCTCTGTCCCTGGAGTGAGGCTAGCCAGCCTGGGCCTAGGGTTTGAACCAGGAGGCGGCCTTAAGCCCAACGCAGCTGGGAAAGAAGTGGCCATGTTGTTCCTGGTTTGGCTGGCTCCTCCCAAGCTCTTGGGAAGCTCTCCTTGCTAGAAAGACGGAGCATGGTGGTGGGAGTGCAGGAATTGTGGCAGGAACCCTCGGGCCAGGTTCAAATTGGCTTCCTGTCAAACATTCTTCTAGGTGGTATAGCACTGGTCTCTGCGTTGCTGTACAGAGGTAACTCGTGGTTGCTGTGATGCTGAAGACTGTGACAGTGATGTGCCATTTGTGGTAATGGGCACCCATGGTGGACAGTGTTGGCTGGAGCTTCCCGAGTAAATCAAGCCTGGAAGCAGGAGCGGCATCCACTTCCAAAATGACTTGCCTCCGGAAACTCTATGTATGAAGTGCTCAGGCTGTTCATTCATAGGGTCACTATGAGTCGTCTATGACTCGACGACATTAAACAACAACATCATTTGGTATATAGATGATATTGTTATGTCTTCATATTCCATTGACTGTTCAAGCATTATGTAGTAACCTTCCTTGTCCTTTGTCATGGTTTTTTCATTGAAATTTATTTTATCAGATATTAATATCACTACTCTTAGCATTTTTCGGTTGCCATTTGCTTGGTATATTTTCCCCACCCTTTTATTTTTAGTCTTTATCTTCACTTTTCAGGCATATTTCTTGTAGACAGCATATTGATGGATTTGGGTTTTTTGTCAATCTGTTACTCTTTTTCTCTTAATTGGTGTATTTAAACCATTCACATTCAATGTGATTATTGAAAGATTCTATTTTATTGCTATCATTGTGTTGAGTACTTCTTGGTGTTGTTGGTAATTATGTTGGTCCATCCTGCTTTCTGTAGCACCTCTGTAAGAAGGATATCTTTCAATGTTTCTTGCAACACTGGTCTTGTTTGTACAAACTCCCATAAGTTTTGTTTTTCTGGGGATATCTTGATCACTCCTTCATATTTGATGAACAATTTCTCTGGGTACAATGTTCTTGGTTGGCAGTTGTGTTGAATGTTCAATATTAATGTCATTCTACTGTGTTCTTTTTAGCATGTTTTCTGCTGAGAAATCAGCACTTAGTCTTATCTGCTCTCCCTTATAGGTTACTCTTTGTTTCTCCCTTGCTGCTTTCAGGATTCTCTCCTTATCTTTGTTTCTGGATATGCTTTGGTGTTTTTCTTTTGGGGTCCATTCTATATGGTGTTCTCTGAGCTTCTTGAATATATATTCTGTTATTCTTCATTATCCCAGGGAAGTTTCTTTATAAATTCTTCCACAATTTTTTTTACTTGCTTCTTCCTATTCTATGCAAAGGCGTTTTACTGTGTGCATCATAACAAACTGTGGCTGACTCTGAGAAGAATGGGAATACCAGAACACTTGATCGTGCATAATGAGAAAACTCTACTGGGACCAAGAGGCAGTTGTCAGAACAAAGCAAGGAAACACTGCATGTTTCAAAATTAGGAAGGATGTATGCCAGGGATTCCTGTCTCCATACCTTTTCAACCTGTATGCAGAACAGATTATCCAGGAGGCTGGGCTCTATGAAGAGAAATGTGGGGTCAAGACTGGTGGAAGAGCTATCAACAATCTGCGATATGCAGATGACACAACCCTGCTTGCTGAAACTGAGGAGGACCTGAAGCGCTTGCAGGACTGCAGCCTTCAATATGGACTCAAGTCAAGAAGACAAAGATTCTCACCACTGGACCAACTGGCAGCATCAGGACGGATGGTGAAGAGATTGAGATTGTTCACAGCTTCAGTTTGCTTGGCTCCAGAGTTAACACTCTTGGCATCAGTAGCCAGGAAATTAGAAGATATATTGCCATGGGAAAATCTGCTGTTAGGGACCTCTCCAAAGTACTGAAGAGCAATGATGTCTCTTTGGAGACTAAGTTGTGTCTGATACAGGCCATGGACTTTGCAGTCACTTGTTATGCATCAGAGAGTTGGACAATGCCTAAGGAGGATAGAAGGAGAATTGATGCCTTTGAGCTGTGGTGCTGGAGAAGAGTATTGAGGACTCTGGACCATGGACTGCTAGGAAAACAAACAGATTCATCCTGGAAAGGGTTAAACTAGGTGGCTCCTTGGAGGCAAGGATTCTGAGGCTCCATCTAACATACTTTTGATATGTTGCAAGGAGGGACAGGTCCTTGGAGAGGGAGGGGCATCATGCTTGGTAGGGTGGAGGGACAGTGCAGAAGGGGAAGACCCCCTTTGAGGTGGATTGATTCAGTGACTGGGGTAATCAGGATGGGTGTATCAGAGATGGTGCGATTGGCACAGGACAGAGCAGAGTTTAGGGATGTTGTACATAGGGTCGCTATGAGTTGCAAGTGACTCGATGGCACATAACAACAACAGCAACAACAAAAAACAATCTTCCTATTCTGGGATTCAATGATGTGCATGTTATTAATCTTGATGATGTCCCACATTATTCTTAGGTGTTCTTCTTTTTCCTTCCTTTTTGATCCTACTTTTTGTAGATCAGTGGTAGCAATTCTATCTTCTATTTCACTGAGTCCGTATTCCATCTCTTCAACTCTCTTCATGTGTCCCTCCATCATGTTGAAAGCATCTGAAACATTGGCCCTCGTATTTTGGATCACGATTTCTTCTTTATCCAGAGCCTCGAATGCCTCCTTTATTTTATCTGTATTGTTTTGGAATTTTTTTTAAGCTCCTCCTGGTTTTTGCTTGCAGTATCCTGTAATTCTTCAGGTTTGTCTTTCACACATTGAAACTATTCAATCATTGTCCTTTTACACTTGATCTTAGCCAAAAGGCCAAGAAGCGATTGTTCTTTTAAGTTCTTTGTCAGAAAGTTCCATCTAACTATCTGGCCTTAGGAAATCTATTAGAATTGTGTCACTTTTTTGGGGTGACATCTTGCTTTGTGCTTGTGTAGTTTGTGAGATGGCCTGTTTCTTTTGTGATGTCACTGTGGTAGAGTTTTTCATGCCTGAGGTGATGATAGTTTCTTGATCTGAAGTCACTGAGTAGAGGTGGGTGGAGCATAGAGGTGGGTGAAGTGTAGAGGTGGGCAGAGGGTACAGGCTGGAGGGTGCTGGGCGAGTGGCATAGAAGTGGACACAGGGTGCAGTGCGTAGAGGCAGGCATAGGGTGAGTCGTGTAGAGGTAGGTGCAGGGCATAGTGCGTCGAGCTGGTGGCAGGCAAGTTGTGTAGCACGATTGAGCACATGCAGAATCTTACTCAAATTCCAGTTCTCAGGCCTATTCCAACTGCGCTGGGTTCCAGCTGCACTGGGTTCCAGTTAGCAGCCAGATTCTTAACCACCATACCACTAAAATGTTCCCTAGAGTGTGTGCCTGCTCTAAATTAGTGAAAATGTCATGCATTTTTCTACAGAGGTGGTCTTTAGCAGTCATCTAGCTCTCAAAAGGTGACCTCTTTAAAGAATCAAGAACAACTGTTTTAGAACAGGATATTGTATTCTTAAATGCTTATTTTATAATAAAGCTAACAGATATAAAATATTTATCAATATGAAAGGTAGGTTTCTGAAGCAACATCTCGAAATCAGGTTTCCTTTGGATCACGGCCTTAGGGAAGCAAGCTCAGATTTCCTTGTTGTCCTCTCCCATCCCTGTGAAAGTTCAAAGAGCAACAATTTTTTAAGATGAAGTTACCATAGCAACAAAATCTGTTTAGTGTGTCATGAAAAAGTGGAGAAATCAAGTAAGTTATTTTGTAAGCTGCAAAAATAAGTTAAAGTTCTGAAGATTTATTGAGAAGGGATGACAGAAACAACTATGTGCCTTTCCTGGCATTGCCCTGGGCTCAGTGTAAGGAATTCTGTTCATTTTGATGACAGCAGGGTGTACCCTCTCCCCCCATTTTAATTGAGTAGAAAGAGTGTTCATAGTGGTAATTTGTAATTTGAGAAGTAATTAGGAAGAAAATTTCCTTCAAGCCTCCTTTCTACTTAAATTTTTCAAGAAGGTACCAAATACCAGTTTCTGACTTTTAGCACAAGAGATATAAATAGGCATAGTTAAAATGAACTGTTTGTGAAAGATTTTGTTTTCTTGTTCTCTGGAAATTAAAAAAACAAAACAACAACAAAAAAATCTCAATAATTAGTACTTTTCTTCACTGAGGCTGCTCCTCTTAGTTATCAGTGCTGCTGAATCAAAGACACCCACAGGCATTTGGCTTTAACAAAGAGAAATGTGTTCTCTTGCAGTTTAGGAGGCTAGAAGTTCAAATTTGGGGGGGGGGCGGCTCTAGGGGAAAGAGTTTGCTCTTTGTCAGTTCTGGAAGAGATCTTTGTTTCCTTCTTCATCTGTAGGCCTGGCTTTTCTTAGAGATCTCCATTATGTCTGGGCCTGCCCCTGGATTTAGGAGCTCCTAGAACCAGAACCTTGGTTGAGAGGATGTGCTATACTACAGGTCTTCTTTCATGTACATATGGAAGTCACTCCCCCTCTATTTGCCTCCTCTTTCCTTTTATCTTCCATAAGACAAAAGGTTTTGCAGCCTAAGAAAATTCTCCCTTTATCAGAGGAGGACAATTAATTATGGAGTATATTGCATCCCACTCTGATCCCCTTAAAATTGGTTGGCTAATCACAACTCAGATCATAGCATGCAGAAACGTGCATCATTACAAATTGTCTCTAATTCTACCTCACTAATTAACATCATAGAAGTTATGATGTTACAACACAGGTGTACCACACAGAAGAAATTACATTATGCTGAGTCTAGCCCTGGAGGAGCATTGGTGGCCTAATGGATAGGGGGTTGTGCTGCCAACTCAAAGGTGGGTGTTTTGACTCCATCAGCTCCTCCACAGGAGAAAGATGTGCAGTCTCCTTCTGTGTAATTTATAGCCTCTAAAACCCACTGGATGGTCAGCTATAAATCTGTTCCAACTTGATGGCAGGAAGCTTGAAATATTTAGTTTGAGCCTAGCCCAGTTAACACATATTTTAAGAAGACATGATTCAGTCTATGACACTACTCAGTGAAATATAATCTCACATATGCACTATGCTGTGGTGGTAGGAGCTTGGACATGGGAAGTCAGACCAACACAAGTTCAAATCCCATACCTACCATTTAGAGGTTGTGTGACTTTTGGAAAGGCACTTTCCCTCTTTGAATTTTGGTGTCCTTGTGGTAAAATAGGGTTCCTTCCTCCTGACATTCTCAGGAAGACCAACTCTGATAGGCTGGATCATGGTAGACAGGTAATACAACTCAATTCTTTTTATGGAGCCCATAGATGGTGCAAATGTTGAGGCACTCGATTTCCACATGAAAGGTTAGCACCTTGGAAGGCAATGTGGGCAACCTATTTTTGAATGGTCACAGCCATTGAAAACTCTATAAAGTACATTTCTATGTTGACATGAGTTACAGTCAACATGGTGGCAACTAAAAAGTTCATTTTGTTCTTATTAAAAAATATAGTTTGGTAAACTAATGCTTATCAAAGGTACTTGAAAGCGTGCAAAGTCCTCTACAACAATAGGTTTTAATATTGGACTTCATTCTTGGACAAGTGACATGGTGTGTTTCCTCTTTCAGGTCATGATGCAGATCCAGAACCACCCAGTTCCAGTCATCGCCATGGTGAACGGCTTGGCCACTGCTGCTGGCTGTCAGCTGGTTGCCAGCTGTGACATTGCTGTGGCAAGCGACAGATCCTCTTTTGCCACTCCTGGTGTGACCATCGGGCTCTTCTGTTCCACCCCAGGTGTGGCCTTGGGAAGGACATTGCCCAAAAAGGTGAGTTGAGTTAATGTCCTCTAGCCCCTCCTCTGGTTTTAGTCTTCTAGTTTTTATGATGGTTATTTTCAGAATTAACTTGTTAAAATGCCATTTGTATAAGGACATTCTCCCCAAAACATATCTGGATGTATGTGTCAGATGTTCCTTTTAATGCCTTTGGTTAGGAAGGCAACAGCTGTCTACCTGTTCCTATATAGTTTTCTACAGTAGCCATCAATTTGAGAAATCTCTACATTTCAATCTTGCATTATTGCTGGATATGACTAGTTGGGATTTTTTTGTTTTGCCTTGTTTTTATAAAGGGATGTATTTTCATGCTTTCATTTGAAATGCAGGAAAGACTCAGTTTTGTTGGCACTAAATGGTTTCCAGTGATATTTAATAAACCAAAACATTATAAAGAAAACACAAAAAATCCAACCAAACCCACTGCTGTGGAGTCACTTCCAACTCGGGCCTTTCAACAATGTCCGTCAGGTGACTATCTTTCACCCTTGGAGCT
Organism: Elephantulus edwardii; assembly: GCF_000299155.1. Taxonomy (NCBI): domain Eukaryota; kingdom Metazoa; phylum Chordata; class Mammalia; order Macroscelidea; family Macroscelididae; genus Elephantulus; species Elephantulus edwardii. The sequence goes on along the minus strand of NW_006399855.1, from coordinate 1,656,828 downwards.
GCTGGTGAATTTGAACTGCAGACATTTTTGTTAGCAGCACACATATAAAACATGCAATCAAAAATACTGAAAACTCCACCACAATATAAAGGTAAACACCCAATTGAAAAATGGGCACAGGCTATGAAGAGACACGTCACCAAAGAGGACATTCAGATGGCCAACAAGCACATGAAGAAATGTTCAAAATCCCTAGCTCTAAGAGAGATGCAAATCAAAACAACTATGAGATATCATCTCAC
>NW_006399855.1:1653176-1655851 GCF_000299155.1 Elephantulus edwardii | reverse complement strand
AAAAGTTGCAACTAGAAATACCATTTGACCCAGCAATTCCTCTACTGGGAATACACCCCAAAGAAACCATAACCGTCACCCAGGCAGATATATGCACACCCATGTTTATTGCAGCTTTGTTCACAATAATGAAGAGTTGGAAATAAATAACCTAAGTGCCCATCAACAAACGAATGGACAGAGAAGCTGTGGTAGAGTCACACAGTAGAATTCTATGCTTTATCAGAAAACAAGGAACTCATGCAACATTATTAAAATGGATGACCCTGGAAGACATTATGCTGAATGAAATATCTCAGTCACAAAAGGACAAATACTGCATAGTGCCACTGTTGTAGAACAGGACTGACATCTGGGTTGGGGTGAGACTGAGAAAAATTGGATAAATTATGTATACTGCATGGAAACATATGAGGGAGAGAACAGTTTAAAAATGATATATGATTGGGTATTATGGTTATGACAAGAGTCCAGAATGAAGGTTGCATAGTGGAGTGTACTTGGGGAGGGGGGCGAATGGTATACCAATCAAAGAATTTTTCTTTTACTTTTCAAAGAGAAGAGCAAACTGGAGGGGAGGAGTGGGCAGGGAGAAAAATGCAACAATGAATGAATGGAAATCCAAAATCTCTAAGTGTTCATTAAAATGAGTAAAATTGAAAAAAAAGAAATTAAAAAAATGAAAACTCATTGTCATCAAGTTGTAACAGACTCATAGCTGACCAATTTTCTCAGACTATAAATCGCATAGAAGAGGACCTGTTTTTCCTCTCACGTAGCGGCTGGTGGATTTGAACTAGTAAAATAATGCCAGCATTAAGACGTAGGATAGTAAGTAGTATCATCACTGATTTATTGTTTACTGAAAATCTGACTTGCACCAGAAAGGGTTTAAAGTAGCCAATTTACAAAAATGTCCCTTGTTTACTATGATTACATTTTAGGAGCATGAATAATATGCTGAATTTGTCCAAGAGGGAGCCATGTTACAACAGCCATTTTGCTCTTTCTAATCACAGTGAAGTTAATTTTCTTTATGAAGCATTATTTTCTCCTTTAACATCATAAAATAATATTTATTGAACATTCTCTAAGTGCAAAACAGCAGTGTCCCTATTCTAGAAAAAGTGCATCTTCATTCTCAATTGGAAGTCTGTAAAAAAGGTGCAAAGTTGTATACCATGGCAAGTAGGGAACCTAAATTGCTTCCTAGAATATATTATCTATTTTAGCATCAACTCCGGAAATTAGCAGTTGCTCACATGCCTAAGGCACAAAAGAAATTAGGCCCAAGGGAAATCAAGCAGCAGGACCAAGATGTTTAGGGAGGTAGTCCTTCCTTTTATATGGCCTTGTTATTAATTTTTATAGGAATTTTTATAGTGTTTGTGAGGAAATTCTGAAGACAGACTCCTGCAAGTATACACACAACAAATAGCTGCAAGTGAGCCGTGAACTGCAAAGGGTGACCTGGCCGATTAGAGCATTTTGCTGAAATGGTGTCACCCAGAGTGCCTTTTTGATCTCTGAATGTAAATTATATTCATTCATTAAATACATGAAAATGCTTTACAAAACTGCTGTCAGGGCTTAGGTATAAAATATCTTCTTGTTGTTAGGTGCCATTTAGTTGAGCACAACTCATAGCAACCCTATGAATAAAAGATCTGAATCCTATTCTATCCTGTGCCATGTTCACACTTCTGGACACACAACAGCCCACTGAGGTGGTCACCGTGACAATCCACCTGGTTGAGGGTCTTCCTCTCCTTTGCTTACCCTCCAACCTTCCCAGCATTTTTTCCCTCTTCATGGAATAGACCCTTCTAGCAACGTGCCCAAAGTATGTGAGGTGAAGTCTCATTCTTGCCTCCAAAGAGCACTCCAGCTTCACCCTGTCCAAGACATATCTGTTTTTTTACTTGGACATCCATGGGTTGTGAGGTGCTATTCTCCAATACCACAGCTCAAAGGTTTCAATTCTTTTTTTGTCTTCCTTATTCATTGTCACTCTCAGATGCATAGCAAGTTACTGGAAAGACTATGGCCTGAGTCAAACACACCCTAGTCCTCAAATTTACATCGTACTTCTCAATAATTTGTAGAGGTCTCTAACTACAGATTTTTCCAGTGCATTCAGTCTCCTTATTTCCTGACTGCTAATACCAAGTGTATTAATTGTGAATCCAAGCAAGATGATGCTGTTGACAGTTTCAGTCTCCTCTCCATCTATCATGATGTTGCCTATGGGTTCATTGGTAAGAATCTTTGTTTTCTTTTTTTTTAAGTTTTTAATAAGCTGCTTTATTATTATTATTATGAAAGTTACAAAATAAATTCATTGAATTAATATTAATTTTGCTTAATAAAAAGTTACAATACTCACAATATAGTAACATTTCCCGTATATTTCTTATTTTCATTAATCCTTTTAGATTACTCTTTCATATCTTCTAGGATTTATCCTTAGGCAAATGCTGCTTTTTCATTTTTATCAGGTTGGTTATTCTTCCCCCCTCTTTTGTTGTTTCCATAATTCATATTTATTTCTTCTTTTTTTTGTGAGAAAAATTTATTACATTTAGAATTAGCCCGCTGGACTCAGTTTAGATGATCCCAATTTTGTTGGCAACATCCAAAGCATCATAATCAGGAGCAAGTCGAACATAGGCCTT